>NC_048590.1:37161940-37254440 GCF_013265735.2 Oncorhynchus mykiss
AACACATTTGCCTAGAAAAACAGAACTGGGGCAGAAATGAAGAATGAGGACACATGAGCCTGTAATAAAGATAGCATAACAAACACCAGCCAAAATTAGTCTCTCACAATAAACTGACAGGGGTAGGAAAACAACCACCAACCCACTTTATAATGTTGAATTATAATGAAGCATTGATTGTTTGTCCTCGATTCCTATTCCAGTTGCTAACCAACCAACCAAATTGAATGCAGCAGCCACTTGTGAACAGCCAAAGCTGTGTCTTAGTTGTTCTCATTAGTACAAGTTATGTTAATATTCTACTCAGAAGTTAAGGAGGAGCAGTGATCTAGATCAAAGAGAGAGGCCCTTGGGATGTCACTTCCTGTGTGTTGCTACTACTTCCTGTTTTACTGTCAGTGGTCAGCTGCAGTGTTCCCGGCAACAGTGTTAAACAGTGCTACCAACCATCTCACTGTCACAGCTAGAGGGTAGCGCGCCACAGGACCAGGGTCCTCTGGGCTGCCTGTTTGTTTGTGCTGTCTTTTATTATGCCAGATTTCTATAAAATTTCTTTAATTGTCGTTGTGGCAGAGACAGGAATGTGCAGTTGCTTGCTGGAGGAGCGGTGAAGGGCCCAATTATGTTGGGTCCTGGTGCCTGGTGGGGCTCTGGTGGCGGGCTGGGGGCCTGGTGAGCAGCTGGCCCTGGTGATGCCTGCTGGTGGGAGAAGGAGAGAAAGGAGGAGAAAGAGCTAGGCAGAGCAAGAGAGAGTGAGGGAAAAGAGTGAGGAGCATGGAGAGAAAGAGGCAAATGGAAAAGAGAGGGAAAAGAGTGAGGAGCATGGAGAGAAAGAGGCAGAGAGAGAGAGTGAGGGGAAAGAGTGAGGAGCATGGAGAGAAAGAGGCAGAGAGAGAGAGTGGCAGACGTACTGGTCCCTCAGGGACATGGCTTCCTTCCCAGCAGCCTCTGCTCACCAGACCTCACCGCTCTCCCTTACCACTTTTAATGCTGTCTGATGTTGTAAAGTTATGCGTCTCCTACCTAAGTGAAGCGGTTTCCCATCGCCCTGCCTAGTTTTAACAGTATGTGTGGCCAATTAGACCCTAGGTTATGAGGTTGTGTATGAATTACAATGTATCATTTATCCTTCCCCAAATGTTGCCCATTAGCCATTTGTCGTCGTTCCCCTCTTTAACAGCTGTGGTGGTAGGAACACATTAAGAACCAGGAAGTAAAAGATACACTATGGTCTGTCACACACTTCCACTGTGGTCCTGTGGGTGACATGGGAACAGGACAGAATGCTCTGGTGAACACACAGACACTGTTACAGACAGTGTTAACATAGTAACTTGGGATTTTTAGGGAGTGTAGCACCAGTAGATAGTGGAATTATACGTCCTGTAACAATGGCCCAGATAGTGTAGTGTGTGTTGTTTAATGTTTCAGAGGGGGCAGTATTGTCTGTAACACCATGTTTTTGACTATGATATCGTACTGTCTGTGGTAGCAGAGAGTAAGAGGAAAAGCCAGAGGGTTTACTCTGCACAAAATCTGTCCATTAAAATAAGACCACAAAGTGAATCATTTTTTGTATGGAGGTCAAAGAGTGTCGAATTTGTTCAACAAAAAATGTAATTGCTAATTTGCAACGTGAGGCTTATTTAATGGAATGTAGGTTTTGTATGGTTAGGTTGTAACAGATGCACTGATAGAAGTGGACGCACGTGGCATTTCAGGAACAGCAACAAAAACATTATGCCTGTCTGTTGTTCAAGTTTTAATGTATTGTGCACAGTGAAATGCCCCGCAAGTTTTATGAGCAAAAGTTTATATTTTAATTTGTACTGTAAATCAGCCCAGCAAATCAGCCCAAGTGATTTTCATTTGTACTGTACAAACACCAGCAAATCAGCCCAAGTGATTTTCATTTTGGAAATCTGTTCCAAAGTATTCCCAGAGAGATAGATAGAGAGAGAGAGATACAGAGATAGAGTGGCTTCATAAGAAGCATTTCAAGGTCCTGGAGTGGCCTAGCCAGTCTCCAGATCTCAACCCCATAGAAAATCTTTGGAGGGAGTTGAAAGTCTGTGTTGCACAGCAACAGCCCCAAAACATCACTGCTCTAGAGGAGATCTGCATGGAGGAATGGGCCAAAATTCCAGCAACAGTGTGTGAAAACCTTGTGAAGACTTACAGAAAACGTTTGACCTCTGTCATTGCCAACAAAGGGTTTTATAACAAAGTATTGAGATAAACTTTTGTTATTGACCAAATACTTATTTTCCACCATAATTTGCAAATAAATTCATAAAAAAATGTTTTCTCATTTTGTCTGTCATAGTTGAAGTGTACCTATGATGAAAATGACAGGCCTCTCTCATCTTTTTAAGTGGGAGAACTTGCACAATTGGTGGCTGACTAAATACTTTTTTTGCCCAACTGTATATGTACAAAAAAGTATGAAAAATATATGCACTGACTACTGTAAGTTGCTCTGGATGAGTGTCTGCTAAATTACTAAATATGGCTCTGCCGTCTGACTAAATACGGCTCTGCCGTCTGACTAAATACGGCTCTGCCGTCTGACTAAATACGGCTCTGCCGTCTGACTAAATAAGTATACAAATGTAAGCAATTTTTTTATTATTATGTTTTAGTCAAATATTATATATGTTTGGGCTTCTTGCTGTCAATTTGCTGTCTACAAAAGATTTGTAATTATGTTCCGGTGACTAGGATTCAGGATATATGATAAACAGAGTAGCAGAGTAGTGTGTGTGTGTGTGTGTGTGTGTGTGTGTGTGTGTTGGAGTGTCAGTGTGCGTGACTGAGTCCTTGTGCATAGAGACAGTGCAAAAATAAAATACCAGTCCATGTAGCCGTTTTGTTAGCTACTTAGCAGTCTTATGACTTGGGTATAGAAGCTGTTCAGCAGCCTTTTAGTGTCAGACTTGATGCACCAGTACCGCTTGCCATGCGGAAGCAGAGAGAACACACGCATATTTGCGCTCTCATTGGCTAGACTGGTCCCACCTGATCTTGCAAGATGGTTTTTGATAGTTAGAATGAGTCACTCGACTATCTTGTCAATGTAATAGATCATCTTTGATGGTAGTGATTTTTAGGGAGTTCAGTACCAGTGGATAGGGAAATGATACTTCCTGTTACACAGTGTGTGTTGTTTCAGAGGGGGCAGTATTGTCTGTGACACCATGTTGACTACCGTAGGTAGCGGTTCCCTGATCTCTCTCTTTCTCCGAGACGGTGTGGTGAGTAGTGTCTAATGACAGGCCAGATGAATGATGAGACCATACACTGGTAATGTCCTGCGCCGAGTAGCGGCTGCATTGGTTTCTGTCCTGTTAACTCCACTGGTGGAAGATGGATTGTGCCGCGCTCTGCACTCATACAAAGACACCTCATTGCTCCGCAATGAAAATAAAGCTTTTCCACCTCAAATGAAGACCAATAGTTGGTCTAGGCCCTGGATGTGACTGAGCCACAATAGCCCTGAGGACAGTGGTGGCCCTGACATTGGTGTCACCGACATGAGTGGCTGACACACCATGAAATGGGCTGCGTTCGCTCTACGCTCCACCAAGGCTCATTTGTTTGTTGACTTCCTGCTAATTGTGCCCGTGGCATTGTGGAGTTTCAGTTTCTGCCTCACTCAGCTCTGATGAACTTAACTCAAGTATCTGTCCCCATTAAAGGCTTTCACTGTGCTTGCTGATTCTCCACCAAGATTCCCCTTCAAATGCCAGCTGACACTGTGGAGAAACATCTAATAGAAGTGTGTAATGGGCTCTGATGACAGACGACACGGTTGGAAGACCATGTAATCTCCTCGCAATTAATTAAAGTGCGTCCTGTGTGCGTTTTTTCTTTTTCACATACACTCCCCCCCCCCCCCCCCACCACCACCACCACCACCACCACCATGAACCAGATGCCACAAAATAACTCAAGTAACATTGCTGTCACCAGTAAAAAATGAAGGCCCACACCCTAACAAAGAAGGGTACTTAGAGGTAGGAGAGGAGAGGAGAGGGAGGCAGCTGCAGGGTTATTTGCACTCTACTGCTCAGCATCGTCCTGGTAAGGGTCCTCAGCAGCCCAACATCTGTACCCCTGCAACCCCCCCCCCCCCCCCCCCCCCCATGTAATTACCCAAAACACCCCAGCCCACCCGCTTCCCAGTCTGTCAGCACCTTGCTGGAGAGGAGAGGGTGAAGAGGAAGAAAGGATGAAGAGTTGTTCTGTCCTATGTTAGGCCACCTCTCCCATTTGACAGTATACTGTATCTATTCATGTATCCTATTGTCATATGACTTCATCTTCACCATTGTGTATTTTACATTCAATATATTTCTAGTTATCTTTTATTAGTATCATCACTACTAACCACCAATGTTAGTCACAGTAGTATGAGAATAGTGATGAGAGCTAGTTTCATTATTCTCCTTTCCCTCTTTCACTATTGTTTTCCCTTTACTTTTTCCTCCATGATATTGATCCAAAGCCACTTATTTTTATAAGTAAATGAGAAATTCTCCATGCTTTGTGTACGTTTTGATGGGAGCTATCAGTCTGGAGTTACCGCTGTCATTGATTTGATTAAAGGCATTATGCATTGTCTAATGAGTTTTACACTTGACTGGGTGGAGGATAATCACAGAGTGGTTTCTGACCTAGAACTCCTCTTTCCCCTCCTAGTTCTCTCCATCCTTTCTCTCTCCCTCATTCTTTGTTCTCTCACCCGCGCTCCTTTTTTCTATCTATCTGAAGAGAGAGGGACACAGAGCGGCTACAAAATTCCATGCAGCCCTTTAGTTGGAGTTTTATTGGTTTTTCTCTCCTCATTCGTTCCTATACTTGTTTTGCTTTAATATCCATTTTCCATAATTGTTCAATAAATGCAGAGTGAATGAATATGAAGATTAGATGCCAGGGCTGTTTTTGCTCTGCATGGGGGATCGTTTCACATTCTGGACTATACATTTGCCACGCCACAAATTGTCTTGCAATTAAAGCGTATTGCAGATAATAAGCGAAGCGCTGACTTGGGTGTTTAGTTTTATCGAGCCTGTCTTCTTCAAACGGCAGCAGCTCATACCTGGAGCTGAACCATTGAATTGAAACGGCAGCAGCTCATACCTGGAGCTGAACCATTGAATTGAAACGGCGTCAGCTCATACCTGGAGCTGAACCATTGAATTGAAACGGCTGCAGCTCATACCTGGAGCTGAACCATTGAATTGAAACGGCGTCAGCTCATGCCTGGAGCTGAACCATTGAATTGAAACGGCAGCAGCTCATACCTGGAGCTGAACCATTGAATTGAAACGGCAGCAGCTCATACCTGGAGCTGAACCATTGAATTGAAACGGCAGCAGCTCATACCTGGAGCTGAACCATTGAATTGAAACGGCAGCAGCTCATACCTGGAGCTGAACCATTGAATTGAAACGGCAGCAGCTCATGCCTGGAGCTGAACCATTGAATTGCAGCACATAAAAGATGGACTGAATATGTTCCTGGGAATATTGCCCACTCTCAAAGACCAATCCGTCTTGCTTAGGGAGGCAATCTTAGGTGGAGTAGATAAACTAATATTTGTGTATAACCTCAGTCAGACAATACAAATGATGGGATGATTTTTCATCTCCTTATGCATACAGGGAAATATGAAAAATGGTGGTTAAGGAATATTTGCTGGGTGTGATGCGTGGCGGCTGGCTGGGCTGTGCACCGCCGTGGGCCAGGGTAGACGATTGACGCAGCCTGCCGAGCTGAGCTGCCGAGCTGAGTGAAGAGTGATGAGAATATTATACCCGTCTGTCTCCCGTCATCCCCCCCCTCGTCACCACACTAATTCAGACGACCATATGAGAGAGGAGAGCGGGGAGAGCACAGCGCCTGGCCGCCACTCCACCACCTCCACCGCTCAACGCCACCCATCGCCTGCCCACCACCATGATTGACAATCGCTCTGACATAATTCTCCCAGTCAGTCATCTCCCTCTCCAGGCTCTTTATTGTTCCTCCCCACGGTGACTCTCTGGAGAAAGCGGTTAGATAAACCTGTCATTTATCAGACCCCCTCCTAACCTGCCCTCCGCCCCTCTAAAAACCTCTTATGGGGGTAATCTGCCTGTGTTACTGGGGCCAGCTATTCATCACCAGTGGCTGAAGCAGAGGGGTCACAGCGCTGATCATTTCCACCTTTGATGCCTCCCTGTGGCTGGGTCGTGGCAGAGCCGGGTACTGTGTGACTGTGGAGGGGGGGTGGGTGGATCTGGTGCTCAAACCCAGGACAAACAGACAGGGGTGGGGGTGAGGAGGGAGCAGAGGGGGGCTGAGCACCCAGCAATAACACAGTATTAGGCCTGGATTGCCACGTGCCCGAGCCCCGCTCTCAGTTATGATTCGATGTGGTATGAATGTTTCCCTGGCCGTCGACAGGATAAGACCGGCCGTGCCCTGCATTAGACTGATTCATCAGACCCAGACATAGATGTGATGCCTCACACTGCCTCCCAATAGGACACTCCTTACACACTGTACTGAGTCGTGGAGATAACTACACAGCTTCTAATGATGGCCCAGCCCTGTACAGTATTCACATGTTCCAGTAACCAGGCAGACAGTGGGGCACAGGGTACTTGTTTCAGTTAGATGTGTTTTCTGGCTCTCCTCCTGTACCAGCCCCGGAAACCTGCTGAATCCCACACAATCCACACAATCCGCCTGTCAAGCGCAATTTGCCTCACTACCTTCCGCCTCCCGCCCCAAACTCGCCAGAGAGAGTTTTTCCCCTGCAGGTCCTGGCGTTTTTATTTGTAGTTTATTGCGTCGCCTCACACCAAAGCCTCCCTTGTTTTCTCTGGAAAACCTTAAAACCTTTCTGTTTGCGTGCTCTCTATATTACCGCATTATCTCTCTCCCTTCACCCTCTTTGCTTTCTGCTTTTCAACGTTTTGTTGTTTTTCATTTTTTCATTCCCCCTCCTCTCTCTTTTTTGTTTTATTCCGCCACAAAACTTCTCCTCCCTCCTCCTTTCCCTTGCCGTGATAAATCAGGCGCTGAGTGGCGTTCGGCGATCGGCTCTGTGGTGGTGGCATCGCTCCGTCAGACAGAGAGGCATCAGTGGTGCTCTGATGAGATAAGCGCTCCTCATCTCTCGCCGCTCTCTGCATGGAGATTTATTGGCTGGCGATAAGCAACAAGCTAGCCATCACTCTCAGCTCAAATAGACTCCTTCGTTTATGCCTTTATTCTTATTGCTACGGCTGCTGAGGTAGGGGTGGATGGGCCCCTGAGGGCCTGAGGCCTGCTTAGTGCCAGAGAGGGGCCAGGGCCGGCTCTGCCGTCTGTCTCATTATCTTCTATTAGATCAATGAAATCAGGGAGGGGGACAGAGGGACCCCTGACACTGATGATGGCCCCCCTCTCTCTCTCTCTCTCTTTGTCTCTCTGTCTCTCTCTGTCTCTCTCTCTCTGTCTCTCTGTCTCTCTCTCAGGGATGAGCAGGGACAGAGGGGCTGCAGTAACACACTCTAGTGTCATTGGCTTTCTGTCATGTCTTGTGTTAGGCCTCACTATATCTGATGTTTTGGTTTTAAATCAGTCAGCTCTGCTCTGGGGGCCTTTCCGCTCTGCTGCCCTCCAATCCCATCTTTAAGTCAAGTCTCCTTGTTCAGCTGCTGATGACAGCATTAATTTTGGCTGTGTGGCAGTATAGTACATTAGCTTCATCCCATCAGCGTGTTTCAGTGTGCTAGGCCAGGCGATGGTGTGCAGACCTAGCATGCCCCCATCACTTCACTCACAGAACAAGTTCTCCACAAATTGCTTTTACCCTTGTCACCCTGCCACACACACACACCAACCCCTGCAACATGGGGCCCCTTTTTTGGGCCCTCAGGTTGTATTTAATCATGGGTGGAAGAGGAAGAGGCTTTTCTCTTTATGAAAGGTATCAGAGCGCTGCTGTGTTCTGTGTTTTCACTCAGCTTTACACGCTGCCCTCCTTGCTTTGCTTTCCTCGACCCCTGCTACCAGGTGCCAGGGAGAAATTTGATAAAGTGACACAGAACCCCCTCACCCCAACCTCCTTTTCCTCTGTCCTCCATCTCTCTCTCTCTCTTTCTCCCTCCCCCTGTCTCTCCGTCACCTCTACTTTCTCAGGTTATAGTCTAATACTGTCTGTCAGCTTGCATGCTCCAGCCGGCTCTGTCCGGCCTCTCATCTAATTAGTTAGGTCACATCTGTAGGCTACACTCTCTCTCTCTCTCTCTCTCTCTCTCTCTCTCTCTCTCTCTCTCGCTCTCTCGCTCTCTCGCTCTCTCTCTCTCTCGCTCTCTCTACCCTGGCTTCACTTTGTCATTTATCTGAGTGTGTAACACCCACTGGACTGCAGGTCTGATCCAATCTCCTTTGCTACACTACAACCTGAGGCTCATGTACTGTAGTGGACAGACAGACAGACAGATAGAGCCACTGTGATACACAGCGATACAGCACCTCACAGGAGGGGAGTGTTACATACTGTATGACTGAAACATATAGTCTCTCTGCCCTCGCGTTTTTGTCACTACTTTCTTTAGTGTCTGGTCTGGTCTGGTCTGGTCTGGTCTTGTGGTCAAAATTACTGTTTTTTGGAGGGTAACGAGTGTACTTTTTCACCCTGACATACAGTAATATATTCCAACTTTTCACCATCCTTACATGAATTTTCCCTGGTTGATCTGCAGCAACAATTATTTTTGATCCAACAGAAGTGTCATTGAAAAGTCAGCACTTTGAGTTACTGCAGACGAGGATTCATTTATACACTTTATTCCACTGTTGATTAGCATGAAGATGCTACTATCCATCCCATTTATTCTGCTTCATGTTGCTGTTCCCTGGGCCTCCCTCTTTCCTCAGCAGCAGAAGCCTCTTGGTCATTAGCTAGATTGACAGTGATTGTCTGTCTGTAGAGCTGAGGCAGCCTTTAAACCACCGGGATGCCTGCCTACGGATGCACAACGTATAGATTTTGTAGGGGGGGGCGAACAGAATTAACAGAAAACATTACAAGGAGGGTAATCAATGTTGGCGTGAAAGACATCAACGGCCCAGCACGGAAATCACATCTCAGACATGTTGTTATCCAGTAATTGATTGGGTTTTTTGAGAGTTGTTGTTGTCCATGTAAGAGGCTTGTAGCTATGCCTCACACAATAATGGCAGTCTTTGGTGTCTTTGTCGGTCAGCTAATTGAATCAGTGTGTAGTGTAGTGACCCACAAGTCCACTCTCTAGTGCTCTCTCGGTTACATACAGTTGTGTTGTTGTCGTGGGTAATTGTATGTGGGTTGTTGTCTGACTGGAGTAGCGATCTACTCTGAATTCAAATTCAGTTAGACACAGGCACACGCTAAGCCTGGATGTTTAGTTTAGAGCTGTAATGATATACCATGCAACCTGTCCTATTCCTTATTGAAGCTTTGAAGTGGTGATGGGGATGTATCTGACAGGTTAGACTCTCTCTGCTCCTCTGTCTCCATCTCTGTTGTATTCAATGCATTGAGTTGGCCCCTCCAGCCGTGTGTGTGTGTGTGGGGGGGGGGGGGGGGGGGTGTATGGGTGTATGGGGTTATCATCCATTATTTATCAGTAGTAATGGCTGAGAGGAGCTGGCATCATCTGTGGACATATCGATCCATCTGCTGGCTGGTTCCGTGTTAGCATCCAGTGGGGTGTCCGTGGGGAAAGGGGAACAGCGGGGTGCACCCAGACACGGGGCCTCATATTGAGCAGGGGGCTGGGCCCTGGCTGTCTCACTGAGACTGGGTCCACATGGCTCAGGGAGATAACCATGGTATATTCTTTCAATGGGAGTTACTGCAGCCTTTCTAGAGATTGATGACATATCCATGACCTTGAGATATTTGTTATGGAGGCAAAATATGTGTTTTTTGTGTATATCAGTGAGTGCCTTTATGGATGTGTTTGTCATGCATGGCTGCATATGGGCAAGACAAACAGGCAGACAGAGAGAGGAAGAGACAGACAGACACACAGACAGACAGACACCGACACACACAGACACAGGCACCGACAGACACCGACAGACAGACACCGACACACACAGACACAGGCACCGACAGACACCGACAGTCAGACACCGACACAGTCAGACACCGACACAGACAGACAGACACACAGACACAGGCGGACACACAGACACAGGCAGACAGACCGATACAGACGGACAGACCGACACAGACGGACACACCAACACAGACGGGCAGACACCGACACAGACGGGCAGACACACCGACACAGACGGGCAGACACACCGACACAGACGGGCAGACACACCGACACAGACGGGCAGACACCGACACAGACGGGCAGACACCGACACAGACGGACAGACACCGACACAGACGGGCAGACACCGACACAGACGGGCAGACACCAAGACAGACGGACAGACACCGACGGACAGACACACCGACACAGACGGACAGATACACCGACACAGACGGACAGACACCGACACAGACGGACAGATACACCGACACAGACGGACAGACACCGACACAGACGGACAGACACCGACACAGACGGACAGACACCGACACAGACGGGCCGACACCGACACAGACGGGCCGACACCGACACAGACGGGCCGACAACGACACAGACGGGCCGACACCGACACAGACGGGCCGACACCGAGACAGACGGACCGACACCGAGACAGACGGACAGACACCGAGACAGATGGACAGACACCGAGACAGACGGACCGACACCGAGACAGACGGGCCGACATAGACGGGCCGACACCGACACAGACGGGCCGACACAGACGGACCGACACAGACGGACAGACACCGACACAGACGGGCAGACACCGACACAGACGGGCAGACACCGACACAGACGGGCAGACACCGACACAGACGGGCAGACACCGACACAGACGGGCAGGCACAGACGGGCAGACACCGACACAGACGGACAGACACCGACACAGACGGGCAGACACAGACGGGCAGACACCGACACAGACGGACAGACGCCGACACAGACGGACAGACACCGAGACAGACGGGCAGACACCACACCGACACAGACGGACAGACACCGAGACAGACGGACAGACACCGAGACAGACGGACAGACACCGAGACAGACGGACAGACACCGAGACAGACGGACAGACACCGAGACAGACGGACAGACACCGAGACAGACGGACAGACACCGACACAGACGGACAGACACACCGACACAGACGGACAGACACAACGACACAGACGGACAGACACACCGACACAGACGGACAGACACACCGACACAGAGGGACAGACACACCGACACAGACGGGCCGACACAGACGGGCCGACACCGACACAGACGGACAGACACCGACACAGACGGACCGACACAGACGGGCCGACACCGACACAGACGGGCCGACACCGAGACAGACACCGACACAGACGGGCCGACACCGAGACAGACGGGCCGACACCGAGACAGACGGACAGACACCGAGACAGACGGACCGACACCGAGACAGACGGGCCGACACCGACACAGACGGGCCGACACAGACGGACAGACACCGACACAGACGGACAGACACCGACACAGACGGACCGACACAGACGGGCCGACACCGACACAGACGGGCCGACACCGAGACAGACACCGACACAGACGGGCCGACACCGAGACAGACGGGCCGACACCGACACAGACGGGCCGACACAGACGGACAGACACCGACACAGACGGACAGACACCGACACAGACGGACCGACACAGACGGGCCGACACCGACACAGACGGGCCGACACCGAGACAGACACCGACACAGACGGGCCGACACCGAGACAGACGGGCCGACACCGAGACAGACGGACAGACACCGAGACAGACGGACCGACACCGAGACAGACGGGCCGACACCGACACAGACGGGCCGACACAGACGGACAGACACCGACACAGACGGACAGACACCGACACAGACGGACCGACACAGACGGGCAGACACCGACACAGACGGGCAAACACCGACACAGACGGGCAGACACCGACACAGACGGGCAGACACCGACACAGACGGGCAGGCACAGACGGGCAGACACCGACACAGACGTACAGACACCGACACAGACGGGCAGACACAGACGGGCAGACACCGACACAGACGGACAGACACCGACACAGACGGACAGACGCCGAGACAGACGGACAGACGCCGAGACAGACGGACAGACGCCGAGACAGACGGACAGACGCCGAGACAGACGGACAGACGCCGAGACAGACGGACAGACGCCGAGACAGACGGACAGACGCTGACACAGACGGACAGACGCCGACACAGACGGACAGACGCCGACACAGACGGACAGACGCCGTCACAGACGGACATACGCCGACACAGACGGACAGACGCCGACACAGACGGACAGACGCCGACACAGACGGACAGACACACCGACACAGACGGACAGACACACCGACACAGACGGACAGACACACCGACACAGACGGGCCGACACCGACACAGACGGGCCGACACCGACACAGACGGACCGACATCGACACAGAAAGACAGACAGAGAAAGGAAGGAAGAGACAGACAGACAAAGGAAGAGAGACAGACAGACAAAGGAAGAGAGACAGACAGAGAACGGAAGAGAGACCGACCGAGAAAGGAAGGAAGACAGAGAGGCAGACCGACCGAGAAAGGAAGGAAGACAGAGAGGCAGACCGACCGAGAATGGAAGGAAGACAGAGAGGCAGCCCGACCGAGAATAGAAGAGAGAAATACAGACAGACATGGAAAGGAAGAGAGACAGACAGACAGACAGACCGAGAAAGGAAGAAAGAGAGAGACAGACAGACATGGAAAGGAAGAGAGACAGACAGACACAGACAGACAGAGACAGACAGACAGACAGACAAAGGAAGAGAGAGAGAGACAGACAAAGGAAGAGAGAGACAGACAGACAGCGAAAGGAAGAGAGAGACAGACAGACAGCGAAAGGAAGAGAGAGACAGACAGAGAGGCAAAGAAAAATGAAGAGAGAGACAGACAGAAAGGCAAAGAGAAAGGAAGAGACTGACAGACAGACAGACAGACAGACAGACAGACAGACAGACAGACAGACAGACAAAGGAAGAGAGAGAGAGAGACAGACAAAGGAAGAGAGAGACAGACAGACAGCGAAAGGAAGAGAGAGACAGACAGACAGTGAAAGGAAGAGAGAGACAGACAGACAGCGAAAGGAAGAGAAAGACAGACAGACAGAGAAAGGAAGAGACAGACAGTCAGTCTCTCTCGCTCTCTCTCACTCACTCACTCACTCATTATTTCACTCACTGCTCTAACGCAGGCAGGCTAAATTTGGCCCGCCCCTTTTTAATACCGCAGAGAGGGAAGAAGCAGCCATTATGAATTATCCTTAATTACATACATTTCCTAAACTAATAAAGCTGCTAAATCTTTACTGCAAAGGTTAGTTTACCCCACGTACATAAAAGCACTGTGTGTGTGTGTGTGCGAGCTCGTGTGTGTGTGCGTGTGTGTGTGTGTGTGTGCGTGTGCGTGTGTGCGTTTCTGTTCGTGCGTGTGTGTGACAGGACTGGCTTGCTGGCAGCACCCACTCTCCCATTAATTTCATGTGGGCTCCCTATCACCAGCCACAGATGCCTATAGACACATAAATGAGTCTCCAGCGAGGCGCTGCGTCTCACAGAGGTAGCTGGGCCTAATGGGCTGGAAACACAGCGTATGTGACAGCAGGAGATGACGGCCTTATTTACACTGGAACACATTAGTGGACGGAGCTGATTCACTCATTAACACGTCAGCCACACCCTCCTTCTTCCTCTCCTCTCTCTCTATTCCTCTGTGTCTCGCTATTCCTCTCCTTCTTCCTCTCCTCTCTCTCTATTCCTCTCTCTCTTTCTCCTCGCTCTCTCTCCTCTCTCTCTCTCTCCTCTCTCTCTCTTCCTCTGTGTCTCGCTATTCCTCTCCTTAAATCTCTCTCTCTATATATATATATATTCCTCTCTCCTCTCTCTCTCTCTCTCTCTCCTCTCTCTCTCTCTCTCCTCTCTCTTCCTCTCCTCTCTCTCTATTCCTCTGTGTCTCAATTCCTCCCTCCGTCCCTCTGGTGGAGATCACAGCCACACCCTCCTTCTTCCTCTCCTCTCTCTCTATTCCTCTGTGTCTCTCTATTCCTCCCTCCGTCCCTCTGGTGGAGATCACAGACACCCTCCTTCTTCCTCTCCTCTCTCTCTATTCCTCTGTGTCTCTCTATTCCTCCCTCCATCCCTCTGGTGGAGATCACAGCCACACCCTCCTTCTTCCTCTCCTCTCTCTCTATTCCTCTGTGTCTCTCTATTCCTCCCTCCGTCCCTCTGGTGGAGATCACAGCCACACCCTCCTTCTTCCTCTCCTCTCTCTCTATTCCTCTGTGTCTTGCTATTCCTCTCCTTCAAATCTATCTCTCTCTCTATTCCTCTGTGTCTCGCTATTCCTCTCCTTCTTCCTCTCCTCTCTCTCTATTCCTCTGTGTCTCGCTATTCCTCCCTACGTCCCTCTGGTGGAGATCACAGCCACACCCTCCTTCTTCCTCTCCTCTCTCTCTATTCCTCTGTGTCTCGCTATTCCTCTCCTTCATCTCTCTCTCTCTCTCTCTCTCTCTCTCTCTCTCTTCCTCTGTGTCTCGCTATTCCTCTCCTTCATATCTCTCTCTCTCTCTCTATTCCTCTGTCTCGCTATTCCTCTCCTTCATCCCTCCCTATCTCTATCTCTCTCTCTCTCTCTATTCCTCTGTGTCTCGCTATTCATCTCCTTCATATCTCTCTCTCTCTCTCTATTCCTCTGTGTCTCGCTATTCCTCTCCTTCATCCCTCCCTCTCTCTCTCTCTCTCTCTCTCTCTCTCTCTCTCTCTATTCCTCTCCTTCATATCTCTCTCTCTCTCTCTCTCTACCTCTCTATCCCTCTATCCCTCTACCTCTATCCCTCTCTCTCTATTCCTCTGTGTCTCGCTATTCCTCTCTCTCTCTCTCTCTCTCTCTCTCTCTCTCTCTCTCTCTCTCTCTCTCTCTCTCTCTCTCTACCTCTCTATCCCTCTATCCCTCTACCTCTATCCCTCTACCTCTATCCCTCTGGTGGAGATCACAGACAGACCCCGGGAGGAGGGTGAAGCCGTCTGTAAATTATGGCTCCTGTGGAAAGATGATGTTTCTCATGCAGCGAGAGTCAATGGGCGATGAGAGGTGGTTGGATGAGATGACTTTCTGAATGGTTAAGTCGGTAAATCTGGATCCCTTCACCCTGCTCTCCATCCAGGCCCCCCATGTTTATTATAGGAGAGGATAAGAGAGAGACAGGGCTAATGCTGTGATTTGTGTCAGTCATGCAGTACAATTTGTTACAATCACAACACTTATCACAATATAATATATTTATTCTGCTCAATTAGGTGTGTGAGCCTCTCTGAAGTGTCACATGGTGAGAGGTGACGGATGCTCTGGCATTCAGGGGACGATCAAAGGGAATGGAACTAATCTGATTGTACTGCATCTCACGCTGCTGTACCGCCGCTGCTGTCGCCATAGAGACAGATGCATTGTGGGAGCTGTGACATCTGTGGAGGTGTGGAGATAGAGCCACCCTGGTGCTGCTTTTCTTAGAGCATTCCTAACACATACACACACACGTGCATATATAAGCACACACAGATGCAGACATTATGCTCGCTTGCGTATATACGCAGTCTCACACACACAGAGAAACACACATCTTTGCTGTTCCACAGGAGACGATGATGACGTACAAACATACACGTGTCAGACACACGTTAGCGAGGCCCAGGCAGCATCTCCTAGTAACATCCCAATAGAGGCAGGGAGACAGGGTTAGTGTGTCCATTAAAACAGTTAGAGCGTGTAGCGGACCAGTGAGCCCATCCATCTGAGACGGTTCATTAGGTAAGTGCTGACATCACAGATTGATGTCTCTTTAAACCAGTGTCTGCCAGAGAGCTGACAGGGGAAATCAGAGCTATTGACTCCATGTGTTCCTGTCTGTCTGTCTGTCTGTCTGTCTGTCTGTCTGTCTGTCTGTCTGTCTGTCTGTCTGTCTGTCTGTCTGTCTGTCTGTCTGTCTGTCTGTCTGTCTGTCTTTCTGTCTTTCTTTCTTTCTGTCTGTCTGTCTGTCTGTCTGTCTGTCTGTCTGTCTGTCTGTCTGTCTGTCTGTCTGTCTGTCTGTCTGTCTGTCTGTCTGTCTGTCTGTCTCTGTCTGTCTGTCTGTCTGTCTGTCTGTCTTTCTGTCTTTCTGTCTTTCTGTCTTTCTGTCTGTCTGTCTGTCTGTCTGTCTGTCTGTCTGTCTGTCTTTCCGTCTTTCCGTCTTTCCGTCTTTCCGTCTTTCCGTCTTTCCGTCTTTCCGTCTTTCCGTCTTTCCGTCTTTCCGTCTTTCCGTCTTTCCGTCTTTCCGTCTTTCCGTCTTTCCGTCTTTCCGTCTTTCCGTCTTTCCGTCTTTCCGTCTTTCCTTATGTCTGTCTGTCTGTCTGTCTGTCTGTCTGTCTGTCTTTCTGTCTTTCTGTCTTTCTGTCTTTCTGTCTGTCTGTCTGTCTGTCTGTCTTTCTGTCTTTCTGTCTTTCTGTCTGTCTTTCTGTCTGTCTGTCTGTCTGTCTGTCTGTCTGTCTGTCTGTCTGTCTGTCTTTCTGTCTTTCTGTCTGTCTGTCTGTCTGTCTGTCTGTCTGTCTTTCTGTCTTTCTTTCTTTCTTTCTTTCTTTTTTTTTTTTTTTTTTACAGGACATGTGAGAAATTTTGCGGACATTCAGATCCGATAGTAGAAAGAGAGAAAGAAACCTCTGACGTGGTGCAGCCAGCACCATCCATCAACAAGGCACATTGGCCAAATGAGCCACATTTACTTGTCCTTAAAAACAGTGCTTCGATGTGTAGCATATGCAAAACCTTAGCCTTTTCTTTAAATTGTTTTTTACTTTCCATAAACAATATTGTTGTCCACCTCAAGGTTCAGCTGTCGGAGATTTGATCACTTAATGCATCATGGCATTGCATGTATAGTCCTATAGGCTTAGGAGTTCACTGTATGGTATTAATATAACATATATATCAAGGAAGAGAAGCTAAGGGCTAGTCCCAGAGAGAGAGAGAGCTATGCCAGTTATGTAGTCAACCATGCTGCCAGTTAAGTAGTCAACCATGCTGTTATGTAGTCAACCATGCTGCTAGTTATGTAGTCAACCATGCTGCCAGTTATGTAGTCAACCATGCTGCTAGTTATGTAGTCAACCATGTTGTTATGTAGTCAACCATGCTGCTAGTTATGTAGTCAACCATGCTGCTAGTTATGTAGTCAACCATGCTGTTATGTAGTCAACCATGCAGTTATGTAGTCAACCATGCTGCTAGTTATGTAGTCAACCATGCTGCTAGTTATGTAGTCAACCATGCTGTTATGTAGTCAACCATGCTGCTAGTTATGTAGTCAACCATGCTGTTATGTAGTCAACCATGCTGCTAGTTATGTAGTCAACCATGCTGTTATGTACTCAACCATGCTGCTAGTTATGTAGTCAACCATGCTGCTAGTTATGTAGTCAACCATGCTGTTATGTAGTCAACCATGCTGTTACGTAGTCAACCATGCTGCTTGTTATGTAGTCAACCATGCTGCTAGTTATGTAGTCAACCATGCTGCTAGTTATGTAGTCAACCATGTTGTTATGTAGTCAACCATGCTGTTATGTAGTCAACCATGTTGCTAGTTATGTAGTCAACCATGCTGCTAGTTATGTAGTCAACCATGTTGCTAATTATGTAGTCAACCATGCTGTTATGTAGTCAACCATGCTGCTAGTTATGTAGTCAACCATGCTGCTAGTTATGTAGTCAACCATGCTGCTAGTTATGTAGTCAACCATGCTGCTAGTTATGTAGTCAACCATGCTGCTAGTTATGTAGTCAACCATGCTGCTAGTTATGTAGTCAACCATGCTGTTATGTAGTCAACCATGCTGTTATGTAGTCAACCATGCTGCTAGTTATGTAGTCAACCATGCTGCTAGTTATGTAGTCAACCATGCTGCTAGTTATGTAGTCAACCATGCTGTTATGTAGTCAACCATGCTGCTAGTTATGTAGTCAACCATGCTGCTAGTTATGTAGTCAACCATGCTGTTATGTAGTCAACCATGCTGTTATGTAGTCAACCATGCTGCTAGTTATGTAGTCAACCATGCTGCTAGTTATGTAGTCAACCATGCTGCTAGTTATGTAGTCAACCATGCTGTTATGTAGTCAACCATGCTGTTATGTAGTCAACCATGCTGTTATGTAGTCAACCATGCTGTTATGTAGTCAACCATGTTGTTATGTAGTCAACCATGCTGTTATGTAGTCAACCATGCTGTTATGTAGTCAACCATGCTGTTATGTAGTCAACCATGCTGTTATGTAGTCAACCATGCTGTTATGTAGTCAACCATGTTGCTAATTATGTAGTCAACCATGCTGCTAGTTATGTAGTCAACCATGCTGTTATGTAGTCAACCATGCAGTTATGTAGTCAACCATGCTGTTATGTAGTCAACCATGCTGCTAGTTATTTAGTCAACCATGTTGTTATGTAGTCAACCATGCTGCTAGTTATGTAGTCAACCATGCTGCTAGTTATGTAGTCAACCATGTTGTTATGTAGTCAACCATGCTGCTAGTTTGTAGTCAACCATGCTGCTAGTTATGTAGTCAACCATGTTGCTAGTTATGTAGTCAACCATGCTGCTAGTTATGTAGTCAACCATGTTGTTATGTAGTCAACCATGCTGCTAGTTATGTAGTCAACCATGCTGCTAGTTATGTAGTCAACCATGCTGTTATGTAGTCAACCATGCTGTTATGTAGTCAACCATGCTGTTATGTAGTCAACCATGCTGTTATGTAGTCAACCATGTTGTTATGTAGTCAACCATGCTGTTATGTAGTCAACCATGCTGTTATGTAGTCAACCATGCTGTTATGTAGTCAAACATGCTGTTATGTAGTCAACCATGCTGCTAGTTATGTAGTCAACCATGCTGCTAGTTATGTAGTCAACCATGTTCCTAGTTATGTAGTCAACCATGCTGCTAGTTATGTAGTCAACCATGCTGCTAGTTATGTAGTCAACCATGCTGCTAGTTATGTAGTCAACCATGCTGTTATGTAGTCAACCATGCTGCTAGTTATGTAGTCAACCATGCTGCTAGTTATGTAGTCAACCATGCTGTTATGTAGTCAACCATGCTGTCATGTAGTCAACCATGCTGCTAGTTATGTAGTCAACCATGCTGCTAGTAATGTAGTCAACCATGCTGTTATGTAGTCAACCATGCTGTTATGTAGTCAACCATGCTGTTATGTAGTCAACCATGCTGTTATGTAGTCAACCATGCTGTTATGTAGTCAACCATGCTGTTATGTAGTCAACCATGCTGTTATGTAGTCAACCATGCGGTTATGTAGTCAACCATGTTGCTAGTTATGTAGTCAACCATGCTGCTAGTTATGTAGTCAACCATGCTGTTATGTAGTCAACCATGCGGTTATGTAGTCAACCATGTTGCTAGTTATGTAGTCAACCATGCTGCTAGTTATGTAGTCAACCATGCAGTTATGTAGTCAACCATGCTGCTAGTTATGTAGTCAACCATGCTGCTAGTTATGTAGTCAACCATGCTGCTAGTTATGTAGTCAACCATGTTGTTATGTAGTCAACCATGCTGCTAGTTATGTAGTCAACCATGCTGCTAGTTATGTAGTCAACCATGTTGTTATGTAGTCAACCATGCTGCTAGTTATGTAGTCAACCATGCTGCTAGTTATGTAGTCAACCATGTTGCTAGTTATGTAGTCAACCATGCTGCTAGTTATGTAGTCAACCATGTTGTTATGTAGTCAACCATGCTGCTAGTTATGTAGTCAACCATGCTGCTAGTTATGTAGTCAACCATGCTGTTATGTAGTCAACCATGCTGTTATGTAGTCAACCATGCTGTTATGTAGTCAACCATGCTGTTATGTAGTCAACCATGCTGTTATGTAGTCAACCATGCTGTTATGTAGTCAACCATGTTGTTATGTAGTCAACCATGCTGTTATGTAGTCAACCATGCTGTTATTGTAGTCAACCATGCTGTTATGTAGTCAACCATGCGGCTAGTTATGTAGTCAACCATGCTGTTATGTAGTCAACCATGCTGTTATGTAGTCAACCATGCTGTTATGTAGTCAACCATGCGGCTAGTTATGTAGTCAACCATGCTGTTATGTAGTCAACCATGCTGCTAGTTATGTAGTCAACCATGCTGCCAGTTATGTAGTCAACCATGCTGCTAGTTATGTAGTCAACCATGTTGTTATGTAGTCAACCATGCTGCTAGTTATGTAGTCAACCATGCTGCTAGTTATGTAGTCAACCATGCTGTTATGTAGTCAACCATGCAGTTATGTAGTCAACCATGCAGTTATGTAGTCAACCATGCTGTTATGTAGTCAACCATGCTGCTAGTTATGTAGTCAACCATGCTGCTAGTTATGTAGTCAACCATGCTGTTATGTAGTCAACCATGCTGCTAGTTATGTAGTCAACCATGCTGCTAGTTATGTAGTCAACCATGCTGTTATGTAGTCAACCATGCAGTTATGTAGTCAACCATTCTGCTAGTTATGTAGTCAACCATGCTGTTATGTAGTCAACCATGCTGCCAGTTATGTAGTCAACCATGCTGCTAGTTATGTAGTCAACCATGTTGTTATGTAGTCAACCATGCTGCTAGTTATGTAGTCAACCATGCTGCTAGTTATGTAGTCAACCATGCTGTTATGTAGTCAACCATGCAGTTATGTAGTCAACCATGCTGTTATGTAGTCAACCATGCTGCTAGTTATGTAGTCAACCATGCTGCTAGTTATGTAGTCAACCATGCTAGTTATGTAGTCAACCATGCTGCTAGTTATGTAGTCAACCATGCTGTTATGTAGTCAACCATGCTGCTAGTTATGTAGTCAACCATGCTGCTAGTTATGTAGTCAACCATGCTGTTATGTAGTCAACCATGCTGTTACGTAGTCAACCATGCTGCTAGTTATGTAGTCAACCATGCTGCTAGTTATGTAGTCAACCATGCTGCTAGTTATGTAGTCAACCATGTTGTTATGTAGTCAACCATGCTGCCAGTTATGTAGTCAACCATGTTGTTATGTAGTCAACCATGCTGTTATGTAGTCAACCATGTTGCTAGTTATGTAGTCAACCATGCTGCTAGTTATGTAGTCAACCATGTTGCTAGTTATGTAGTCAACCATGCTGTTATATAGTCAACCATGCAGTTATGTAGTCAACCATGCTGCTAGTTATGTAGTCAACCATGCTGCTAGTTATGTAGTCAACCATGCTGCTAGTTATGTAGTCAACCATGTTGTTATGTAGTCAACCATGCTGCTAGTTATGTAGTCAACCATGCTGCTAGTTATGTAGTCAACCATGTTGTTATGTAGTCAACCATGCTGCTAGTTATGTAGTCAACCATGCTGCTAGTTATGTAGTCAACCATGTTGCTAGTTATGTAGTCAACCATGCTGCTAGTTATGTAGTCAACCATGTTGTTATGTAGTCAACCATGCTGCTAGTTATGTAGTCAACCATGCTGCTAGTTATGTAGTCAACCATGCTGTTATGTAGTCAACCATGCTGTTATGTAGTCAACCATGCTGTTATGTAGTCAACCATGCTGTTATGTAGTCAACCATGCTGTTATGTAGTCAACCATGCTGTTATGTAGTCAACCATGCTGTTATGTAGTCAACCATGTTGTTATGTAGTCAACCATGCTGTTATGTAGTCAACCATGCTGTTATTGTAGTCAACCATGCTGTTATGTAGTCAACCATGCGGCTAGTTATGTAGTCAACCATGCTGTTATGTAGTCAACCATGCTGTTATGTAGTCAACCATGCTGTTATGTAGTCAACCATGCGGCTAGTTATGTAGTCAACCATGCTGTTATGTAGTCAACCATGCTGCTAGTTATGTAGTCAACCATGCTGCCAGTTATGTAGTCAACCATGCTGCTAGTTATGTAGTCAACCATGTTGTTATGTAGTCAACCATGCTGCTAGTTATGTAGTCAACCATGCTGCTAGTTATGTAGTCAACCATGCTGTTATGTAGTCAACCATGCAGTTATGTAGTCAACCATGCAGTTATGTAGTCAACCATGCTGTTATGTAGTCAACCATGCTGCTAGTTATGTAGTCAACCATGCTGCTAGTTATGTAGTCAACCATGCTGTTATGTAGTCAACCATGCTGCTAGTTATGTAGTCAACCATGCTGCTAGTTATGTAGTCAACCATGCTGTTATGTAGTCAACCATGCAGTTATGTAGTCAACCATTCTGCTAGTTATGTAGTCAACCATGCTGTTATGTAGTCAACCATGCTGCCAGTTATGTAGTCAACCATGCTGCTAGTTATGTAGTCAACCATGTTGTTATGTAGTCAACCATGCTGCTAGTTATGTAGTCAACCATGCTGCTAGTTATGTAGTCAACCATGCTGTTATGTAGTCAACCATGCAGTTATGTAGTCAACCATGCTGTTATGTAGTCAACCATGCTGCTAGTTATGTAGTCAACCATGCTGCTAGTTATGTAGTCAACCATGCTAGTTATGTAGTCAACCATGCTGCTAGTTATGTAGTCAACCATGCTGTTATGTAGTCAACCATGCTGCTAGTTATGTAGTCAACCATGCTGCTAGTTATGTAGTCAACCATGCTGTTATGTAGTCAACCATGCTGTTACGTAGTCAACCATGCTGCTAGTTATGTAGTCAACCATGCTGCTAGTTATGTAGTCAACCATGCTGCTAGTTATGTAGTCAACCATGTTGTTATGTAGTCAACCATGCTGCCAGTTATGTAGTCAACCATGTTGTTATGTAGTCAACCATGCTGTTATGTAGTCAACCATGTTGCTAGTTATGTAGTCAACCATGCTGCTAGTTATGTAGTCAACCATGTTGCTAGTTATGTAGTCAACCATGCTGTTATATAGTCAACCATGCTGCTAGTTATGTAGTCAACCATGCTGCTAGTTATGTAGTCAACCATGCTGCTAGTTATGTAGTCAACCATGCTGTTATGTAGTCAACCATGCTGCTAGTTATGTAGTCAACCATGCTGCTAGTTATGTAGTCAACCATGCTGTTATGTAGTCAACCATGCTGTTATGTAGTCAACCATGCTGCTAGTTATGTAGTCAACCATGCTGCTAGTTATGTAGTCAACCATGCTGTTATGTAGTCAACCATGCTGCTAGTTATGTAGTCAACCATGCTGCTAGTTATGTAGTCAACCATGCTGTTATGTAGTCAACCATGCTGTTATGTAGTCAACCATGCTGCTAGTTATGTAGTCAACCATGCTGCTAGTTATGTAGTCAACCATGTTGTTATGTAGTCAACCATGCTGTTATGTAGTCAACCATGCTGTTATGTAGTCAACCATGTTGTTATGTAGTCAACCATGCTGTTATGTAGTCAACCATGCTGTTATGTAGTCAACCATGCTGTTATGTAGTCAACCATGCTGTTATGTAGTCAACCATGCTGTTATGTAGTCAACCATGCTGTTATGTAGTCAACCATGTTGCTAGTTATGTAGTCAACCATGCTGCTAGTTATGTAGTCAACCATGCTGTTATGTAGTCAACCATGCAGTTATGTAGTCAACCATGCTGTTATGTAGTCAACCATGCTGCTAGTTATGTAGTCAACCATGTTGTTATGTAGTCAACCATGCTGCTAGTTATGTAGTCAACCATGCTGCTAGTTATGTAGTCAACCATGTTGTTATGTAGTCAACCATGCTGCTAGTTATGTAGTCAACCATGCTGCTAGTTATGTAGTCAACCATGTTGCTAGTTATGTAGTCAACCATGCTGCTAGTTATGTAGTCAACCATGTTGTTATGTAGTCTACCATGCTGCTAGTTAGGTAGTCAACCATGCTGTTATGTAGTCAACCATGCTGTCAACCATGCTGTTATGTAGTCAACCATGCTGTTATGTAGTCAACCATGCTGTTATGTAGTCAACCATGCTGCTAGTTATGTAGTCAACCATGCTGCTAGTTATGTAGTCAACCATGTTCCTAGTTATGTAGTCAACCATGCTGCTAGTTATGTAGTCAACCATGCTGCTAGTTATGTAGTCAACCATGCTGCTAGTTATGTAGTCAACCATGCTGTTATGTAGTCAACCATGCTGCTAGTTATGTAGTCAACCATGCTGCTAGTTATGTAGTCAACCATGTTGCTAGTTATGTAGTCAACCATGCTGCTAGTTATGTAGTCAACCATGCTGTTATGTAGTCAACCATGCTGTTATGTAGTCAACCATGCTGTTATGTAGTCAACAATGCTGTTATGTAGTCAACCATGTTGTTATGTAGTCAACCATGCTGTTATGTAGTCAACCATGCTGTTATGGAGTCAACCATGTTGTTATGTAGTCAACCATGCTGTTATGTAGTCAACCATGCTGTTATGTAGTCAACCATGCTGTTATGTAGTCAACCATGCTGTTATGTAGTCAACCATGCTGTTATGTAGTCAACCATGCTGTTATGTAGTCAACCATGCGGTTATGTAGTCAACCATGTTGCTAGTTATGTAGTCAACCATGCTGCTAGTTATGTAGTCAACCATGTTGTTATGTAGTCAACCATGCAGTTATGTAGTCAACCATGCTCCTAGTTATGTAGTCAACCATGCTGTTATGTAGTCAACCATGCTGCTAGTTATGTAGTCAACCATGTTGTTATGTAGTCAACCATGCAGTTATGTAGTCAACCATGCTGCTAGTTATGTAGTCAACCATGCTGTTATGTAGTCAACCATGCTGCTAGTTGTGTAGTCAACCATGTTGTTATGTAGTCAACCATGCTGCTAGTTATGTAGTCAACCATGCTGCTAGTTATGTAGTCAACCATGTTGTTATGTAGTCAACCATGCTGCTAGTTATGTAGTCAACCATGCTGCTAGTTATGTAGTCAACCATGTTGCTAGTTATGTAGTCAACCATGCTGCTAGTTATGTAGTCAACCATGTTCTTATGTAGTCAACCATGCTGCTAATTATGTAGTCAACCATGCTGCTAGTTATGTAGTCAACCATGCTGTTATGTAGTCAACCATGCTGTTATGTAGTCAACCATGCTGTTATGTAGTCAACCATGTTGTTATGTAGTCAACCATGCTGTTATGTAGTCAACCATGCTGTTATGTAGTCAACCATGTTGTTATGTAGTCAACCATGCTGTTATGTAGTCAACCATGCTGTTATGTAGTCAACCATGCTGTTATGTAGTCAACCATGCTGCTAGTTATGTAGTCTACCATGTTGTTATGTAGTCAACCATGCTGCTAGTTATGTAGTCAACCATGCTGTTATGTAGTCAACCATGCTGTTATGTAGTCAACCATGCTGTTATGTAGTCAACCATGCTGTTATGTAGTCAACCATGCTGTTATGTAGTCAACCATGTTGTTATGTAGTCAACCATGCTGTTATGTAGTCAACCATGCTGTTATGTAGTCAACCATGCTGTTATGTAGTCAACCATGCTGCTAGGTATGTAGTCAACCATGCTGCTAGTTATGTAGTCAACCATGCTGTTATGTAGTCAACCATGCTGCTAGTTATGTAGTCAACCATGCTGTTATGTAGTCAACCATGCTGCTAGTTATGTAGTCAACCATGCTGCTAGTTATGTAGTCAACCATGCTGTTATGTAGTCAACCATGCTGTTACGTAGTCAACCATGCTGCTAGTTATGTAGTCAACCATGCTGCTAGTTATGTAGTCAACCATGCTGCTAGTTATGTAGTCAACCATGTTGTTATGTAGTCAACCATGCTGCCAGTTATGTAGTCAACCATGTTGTTATGTAGTCAACCATGCTGTTATGTAGTCAACCATGTTGCTAGTTATGTAGTCAACCATGCTGCTAGTTATGTAGTCAACCATGTTGCTAGTTATGTAGTCAACCATGCTGTTATGTAGTCAACCATGCTGCTAGTTATGTAGTCAACCATGCTGCTAGTTATGTAGTCAACCATGCTGCTAGTTATGTAGTCAACCATGCTGTTATGTAGTCAACCATGCTGTTACGTAGTCAACCATGCTGCTAGTTATGTAGTCAACCATGCTGCTAGTTATGTAGTCAACCATGTTGTTATGTAGTCAACCATGCTGCCAGTTATGTAGTCAACCATGTTGTTATGTAGTCAACCATGCTGTTATGTAGTCAACCATGCTGCTAGTTGTGTAGTCAACCATGTTGTTATGTAGTCAACCATGCTGCTAGTTATGTAGTCAACCATGCTGCTAGTTATGTAGTCAACCATGTTGTTATGTAGTCAACCATGCTGCTAGTTATGTAGTCAACCATGCTGCTAGTTATGTAGTCAACCATGTTGCTAGTTATGTAGTCAACCATGCTGCTAGTTATGTAGTCAACCATGTTCTTATGTAGTCAACCATGCTGCTAATTATGTAGTCAACCATGCTGCTAGTTATGTAGTCAACCATGCTGTTATGTAGTCAACCATGCTGTTATGTAGTCAACCATGCTGTTATGTAGTCAACCATGCTGTTATGTAGTCAACCATGCTGTTATGTAGTCAACCATGTTGTTATGTAGTCAACCATGCTGTTATGTAGTCAACCATGCTGTTATGTAGTCAACCATGCTGTTATGTAGTCAACCATGCTGCTAGGTATGTAGTCAACCATGCTGCTAGTTATGTAGTCAACCATGCTGTTATGTAGTCAACCATGCTGCTAGTTATGTAGTCAACCATGCTGTTATGTAGTCAACCATGCTGCTAGTTATGTAGTCAACCATGCTGCTAGTTATGTAGTCAACCATGCTGTTATGTAGTCAACCATGCTGTTACGTAGTCAACCATGCTGCTAGTTATGTAGTCAACCATGCTGCTAGTTATGTAGTCAACCATGCTGCTAGTTATGTAGTCAACCATGTTGTTATGTAGTCAACCATGCTGCCAGTTATGTAGTCAACCATGTTGTTATGTAGTCAACCATGCTGTTATGTAGTCAACCATGTTGCTAGTTATGTAGTCAACCATGTTGCTAGTTATGTAGTCAACCATGCTGCTAGTTATGTAGTCAACCATGTTGCTAGTTATGTAGTCAACCATGCTGTTATGTAGTCAACCATGCTGCTAGTTATGTAGTCAACCATGCTGCTAGTTATGTAGTCAACCATGCTGCTAGTTATGTAGTCAACCATGCTGTTACGTAGTCAACCATGCTGCTAGTTATGTAGTCAACCATGCTGCTAGTTATGTAGTCAACCATGCTGCTAGTTATGTAGTCAACCATGCTGCTAGTTATGTAGTCAACCATGTTGCTAGTTATGTAGTCAACCATGCTGCTAGTTATGTAGTCAACCATGTTCTTATGTAGTCAACCATGCTGCTAATTATGTAGTCAACCATGCTGCTAGTTATGTAGTCAACCATGCTGTTATGTAGTCAACCATGCTGTTATGTAGTCAACCATGCTGTTATGTAGTCAACCATGCTGTTATGTAGTCAACCATGCTGTTATGTAGTCAACCATGTTGTTATGTAGTCAACCATGCTGTTATGTAGTCAACCATGCTGTTATGTAGTCAACCATGCTGTTATGTAGTCAACCATGCTGCTAGGTATGTAGTCAACCATGCTGCTAGTTATGTAGTCAACCATGCTGTTATGTAGTCAACCATGCTGCTAGTTATGTAGTCAACCATGCTGTTATGTAGTCAACCATGCTGCTAGTTATGTAGTCAACCATGCTGCTAGTTATGTAGTCAACCATGCTGTTATGTAGTCAACCATGCTGTTACGTAGTCAACCATGCTGCTAGTTATGTAGTCAACCATGCTGCTAGTTATGTAGTCAACCATGCTGCTAGTTATGTAGTCAACCATGTTGTTATGTAGTCAACCATGCTGCCAGTTATGTAGTCAACCATGTTGTTATGTAGTCAACCATGCTGTTATGTAGTCAACCATGTTGCTAGTTATGTAGTCAACCATGTTGCTAGTTATGTAGTCAACCATGCTGCTAGTTATGTAGTCAACCATGTTGCTAGTTATGTAGTCAACCATGCTGTTATGTAGTCAACCATGCTGCTAGTTATGTAGTCAACCATGCTGCTAGTTATGTAGTCAACCATGCTGCTAGTTATGTAGTCAACCATGCTGTTACGTAGTCAACCATGCTGCTAGTTATGTAGTCAACCATGCTGCTAGTTATGTAGTCAACCATGCTGCTAGTTATGTAGTCAACCATGTTGTTATGTAGTCAACCATGCTGCCAGTTATGTAGTCAACCATGTTGTTATGTAGTCAACCATGCTGTTATGTAGTCAACCATGCTGCTAGTTATGTAGTCAACCATGCTGCTAGTTATGTAGTCAACCATGCTGCTAGTTATGTAGTCAACCATGCTGCTAGTTATGTAGTCAACCATGCTGTTATGTAGTCAACCATGCTGCTAGTTATGTAGTCAACCATGCTGCTAGTTATGTAGTCAACCATGCTGCTAGTTATGTAGTCAACCATGCTGTTATGTAGTCAACCATGCTGCTAGTTATGTAGTCAACCATGCTGCTAGTTATGTAGTCAACCATGCTGTTATGTAGTCAACCATGCTGTTATGTAGTCAACCATGCTGCTAGTTATGTAGTCAACCATGCTGCTAGTTATGTAGTCAACCATGTTGTTATGTAGTCAACCATGCTGTTATGTAGTCAACCATGCTGTTATGTAGTCAACCATGTTGTTATGTAGTCAACCATGCTGTTATGTAGTCAACCATGCTGTTATGTAGTCAACCATGCTGTTATGTAGTCAACCATGCTGTTATGTAGTCAACCATGCTGTTATGTAGTCAACCATGCTGTTATGTAGTCAACCATGTTGCTAGTTATGTAGTCAACCATGCTGCTAGTTATGTAGTCAACCATGCTGTTATGTAGTCAACCATGCAGTTATGTAGTCAACCATGCTGTTATGTAGTCAACCATGCTGCTAGTTATGTAGTCAACCATGTTGTTATGTAGTCAACCATGCTGCTAGTTATGTAGTCAACCATGCTGCTAGTTATGTAGTCAACCATGTTGTTATGTAGTCAACCATGCTGCTAGTTATGTAGTCAACCATGCTGCTAGTTATGTAGTCAACCATGTTGCTAGTTATGTAGTCAACCATGCTGCTAGTTATGTAGTCAACCATGTTGTTATGTAGTCAACCATGCTGCTAGTTATGTAGTCAACCATGCTGTTATGTAGTCAACCATGCTGTCAACCATGCTGTTATGTAGTCAACCATGCTGTTATGTCGTCAACCATGTTGTTATGTAGTCAACCATGCTGATATGTAGTCAACCATGCTGTTATGTAGTCAACCATGCTGTTATGTAGTCAACCATGCTGCTAGTTATGTAGTCAACCATGCTGCTAGTTATGTAGTCAACCATGTTCCTAGTTATGTAGTCAACCATGCTGCTAGTTATGTAGTCAACCATGCTGCTAGTTATGTAGTCAACCATGCTGCTAGTTATGTAGTCAACCATGCTGTTATGTAGTCAACCATGCTGCTAGTTATGTAGTCAACCATGCTGCTAGTTATGTAGTCAACCATGCTGTTATGTAGTCAACCATGCTGTCATGTAGTCAACCATGCTGCTAGTTATGTAGTCAACCATGCTGCTAGTTATGTAGTCAACCATGCTGTTATGTAGTCAACAATGCTGTTATGTAGTCAACCATGTTGTTATGTAGTCAACCATGCTGTTATGTAGTCAACCATGCTGTTATGTAGTCAACCATGTTGTTATGTAGTCAACCATGCTGTTATGTAGTCAACCATGCTGTTATGTAGTCAACCATGCTGTTATGTAGTCAACCATGTTGCTAGTTATGTAGTCAACCATGCTGCTAGTTATGTAGTCAACCATGCTGTTATGTAGTCAACCATGCAGTTATGTAGTCAACCATGCTGTTATGTAGTCAACCATGCTGCTAGTTATGTAGTCAACCATGTTGTTATGTAGTCAACCATGCTGCTAGTTATGTAGTCAACCATGCTGCTAGTTATGTAGTCAACCATGTTGTTATGTAGTCAACCATGCTGCTAGTTATCTAGTCAACCATGCTGCTAGTTATGTAGTCAACCATGTTGCTAGTTATGTAGTCAACCATGTTGCTAGTTATGTAGTCAACCATGTTGTTATGTAGTCAACCATGCTGCTAGTTATGTAGTCAACCATGCTGTTATGTAGTCAACCATGCTGTCAACCATGCTGTTATGTAGTCAACCATGCTGTTATGTAGTCAACCATGTTGTTATGTAGTCAACCATGCTGTTATGTAGTCAACCATGCTGTTATGTAGTCAACCATGCTGTTATGTAGTCAACCATGCTGCTAGTTATGTAGTCAACCATGCTGCTAGTTATGTAGTCAACCATGTTCCTAGTTATGTAGTCAACCATGCTGCTAGTTATGTAGTCAACCATGCTGCTAGTTATGTAGTCAACCATGCTGCTAGTTATGTAGTCAACCATGCTGTTATGTAGTCAACCATGCTGCTAGTTATGTAGTCAACCATGCTGCTAGTTATGTAGTCAACCATGCTGTTATGTAGTCAACCATGCTGTCATGTAGTCAACCATGCTGCTAGTTATGTAGTCAACCATGCTGATAGTTATGTAGTCAACCATGCTGTTATGTAGTCAACAATGCTGTTATGTAGTCAACCATGTTGTTATGTAGTCAACCATGCTGTTATGTAGTCAACCATGCTGTTATGTAGTCAACCATGTTGTTATGTAGTCAACCATGCTGTTATGTAGTCAACCATGCTGTTATGTAGTCAACCATGCTGTTATGTAGTCAACCATGCTGTTATGTAGTCAACCATGCTGTTATGTAGTCAACCATGCTGTTATGTAGTCAACCATGCGGTTATGTAGTCAACCATGTTGCTAGTTATGTAGTCAACCATGCTGCTAGTTATGTAGTCAACCATGCTGTTATGTAGTCAACCATGCAGTTATGTAGTCAACCATGCTGCTAGTTATGTAGTCAACCATGCTGTTATGTAGTCAACCATGCTGCTAGTTATGTAGTCAACCATGTTGTTATGTAGTCAACCATGCAGTTATGTAGTCAACCATGCTGCTAGTTATGTAGTCAACCATGCTGTTATGTAGTCAACCATGCTGCTAGTTGTGTAGTCAACCATGTTGTTATGTAGTCAACCATGCTGCTAGTTATGTAGTCAACCATGCTGCTAGTTATGTAGTCAACCATGTTGTTATGTAGTCAACCATGCTGCTAGTTATGTAGTCAACCATGCTGCTAGTTATGTAGTCAACCATGTTGCTAGTTATGTAGTCAACCATGCTGCTAGTTATGTAGTCAACCATGTTCTTATTTAGTCAACCATGCTGCTAATTATGTAGTCAACCATGCTGCTAGTTATGTAGTCAACCATGCTGTTATGTAGTCAACCATGCTGTTATGTAGTCAACCATGCTGCTGGTTATGTAGTCAACCATGCTGTTATGTAGTCAACCATGCTGTTATGTAGTCAACCATGCTGTTATGTAGTCAACCATGTTGTTATGTAGTCAACCATGCTGTTATGTAGTCAACCATGCTGTTATGTAGTCAACCATGCTGTTATGTAGTCAACCATGCTGCTAGTTATGTAGTCTACCATGTTGTTATGTAGTCAACCATGCTGCTAGTTATGTAGTCAACCATGCTGTTATGTAGTCAACCATGCTGTTATGTAGTCAACCATGCTGTTATGTAGTCAACCATGCTGTTATGTAGTCAACCATGCTGTTATGTAGTCAACCATGTTGTTATGTAGTCAACCATGCTGTTATGTAGTCAACCATGCTGTTATGTAGTCAACCATGCTGTTATGTAGTCAACCATGCTGCTAGTTATGTAGTCAACCATGCTGCTAGTTATGTAGTCAACCATGTTCCTAGTTATGTAGTCAACCATGCTGCTAGTTATGTAGTCAACCATGCTGCTAGTTATGTAGTCAACCATGTTGTTATGTAGTCAACCATGCTGCTAGTTATGTAGTCAACCATGCTGCTAGTTATGTAGTCAACCATGTTGCTAGTTATGTAGTCAACCATGCTGCTAGTTATGTAGTCAACCATGTTGTTATGTAGTCAACCATGCTGCTAATTATGTAGTCAACCATGCTGCTAGTTATGTAGTCAACCATGCTGTTATGTAGTCAACCATGCTGTTATGTAGTCAACCATGCTTTTATGTAGTCAACCATGCTGTTATGTAGTCAACCATGCTGTTATGTAGTCAACCATGCTGTTATGTAGTCAACCATGTTGTTATGTAGTCAACCATGCTGTTATGTAGTCAACCATGCTGTTAAGTAGTCAACCATGCTGTTATGTAGTCAACCATGCTGCTAGTTATGTAGTCAACCATGCTGTTATGTAGTCAACCATGCTGTTATGTAGTCAACCATGCTGTTATGTAGTCAACCATGCGGCTAGTTATGTAGTCAACCATGCTGTTATGTAGTCAACCATGCTGTTATGTAGTCAACCATGCTGTTATGTAGTCAACCATGCTGTTATGTAGTCAACCATGTTGTTATTTAGTCAACCATGCTGTTATGTAGTCAACCATGCTGTTATGTAGTCAACCATGTTGTTATGTAGTCAACCATGCTGCTATGTAGTCAACCATGCTGTTATGTAGTCAACCATGCTGTTATGTAGTCAACCATGCTGTTATGTAGTCAACCATGCTGCTAGTTATGTAGTCAACCATGCGGTTATGTAGTCAACCATGTTGCTAGTTATGTAGTCAACCATGCTGCTAGTTATGTAGTCAACCATGCTGTTATGTAGTCAACCATGCAGTTATGTAGTCAACCATGCTGCTAGTTATGTAGTCAACCATGCTGTTTTGTAGTCAACCATGCTGCTAGTTATGTAGTCAACCATGTTGTTATGTAGTCAACCATGCTGCTAGTTATGTAGTCAACCATGCTGCTAGATATGTAGTCAACCATGTTGTTATGTAGTCAACCATGCTGCTAGTTATGTAGTCAACCATGCTGCTAGTTATGTAGTCAACCATGTTGCTAGTTATGTAGTCAACCATGCTGCTAGTTATGTAGTCAACCATGCTGTTATGTAGTCAACCATGCTGTTATGTAGTCAACCATGCTGTTATGTAGTCAACCATGCGGCTAGTTATGTAGTCAACCATGCTGTTATGTAGTCAACCATGCTGTTATGTAGTCAACCATGCTGTTATGTAGTCAACCATGCTGTTATGTAGTCAACCATGTTGTTATTTAGTCAACCATGCTGTTATGTAGTCAATCATGCTGTTATGTAGTCAACCATGTTGTTATGTAGTCAACCATGCTGTTATGTAGTCAACCATGCTGTTATGTAGTCAACCATGTTGCTAGTTATGTAGTCAACCATGCTGCTAGTTATGTAGTCAACCATGCTGTTATGTAGTCAACCATGCTGTTATGTAGTCAACCATGCTGCTAGTTATGTAGTCAACCATGCTGTTATGTAGTCAACCATGCTGTTATGTAGTCAACCATGCTGCTGGTTATGTAGTCAACCATGCTGTTATGTAGTCAACCATGCTGTTATGTAGTCAACCATGTTGTTATGTAGTCAACCATGCTGTTATGTAGTCAACCATGCTGTTATGTAGTCAACCATGCTCTCATGTAGTCAACCATGTTGCTAGTTATGTAGTCAACCATGCTGCTAGTTATGTAGTCAACCATGCTGTTATGTAGTCAACCATGCAGTTATGTAGTCAACCATGCTGCTAGTTATGTAGTCAACCATGCTGTTATGTAGTCAACCATGCTGTTATGTAGTCAACCATGCTGCTAGTTATGTAGTCAACCATGATGTTATGTAGTCAACCATGCTGTTATGTAGTCAACCATGCTACTGGTTATGTAGTCAACCATGCTGTTATGTAGTCAACCATGCTGTTATGTAGTCAACCATGTTGTTATGTAGTCAACCATGCTGTTATGTAGTCAACCATGCTGTTATGTAGTCAACCATGCTCTCATGTAGTCAACCATGTTGCTAGTTATGTAGTCAACCATGCTGCTAGTTATGTAGTCAACCATGCTGTTATGTAGTCAACCATGCAGTTATGTAGTCAACCATGCTGCTAGTTATGTAGTCAACCATGCTGCTAGTTATGTAGTCAACCATGCTGTTATGTAGTCAACCATGTAGTTATGTAGTCAACCATGCTGCTAGTTATGTAGTCAACCATGCTGCTAGTTATGTAGTCAACCCTGCGGCTAGTTATGTAGTCAACCATGTTGCTAGTTATGTAGTCAACCATGCTGTTATGTAGTCAACCATGCTTCTAGTTATGTAGTCAACCATGCTGTTATGTAGTCAACCATGTTGTTATGTAGTCAACCATGCTGCTAGTTATGTAGTCAACCATGCTGTTATGTAGTCAACCATGCTTCTAGTTATGTAGTCAACCATGCTGTTATGTAGTCAACCATGCTGCTAGTTATGTAGTCAACCATGCTGCTAGTTATGTAGTCAACCATGCTGCTAGTTATGTAGTCAACCATGCTGCTAGTTATGTAGTCAACCATGCTGCTAGTTATGTAGTCAACCATGTTGCTAGTTATGTAGTCAACCATGCTGTTATGTAGTCAACCATGCTGCTAGTTATGTAGTCAACCATGCTGTTATGTAGTCAACCATGCTGTTATGTAGTCAACCATGCTGCTAGTTATGTAGTCAACCATGCTGTTATGTAGTCAACCATGTTGTTATGTAGTCAACCATGTTGTTATGTAGTCAACCATGCTGTTATGTAGTCAACCATGCAGTTATGTAGTCAACCATGCTGTTATGTAGTCAACCATGCTGTTATGTAGTCAACCATGTTGTTATGTAGTCAACCATGCTGTTATGTAGTCAACCATGCTGTTATGTAGTCAACCATGCTGCTAGTTATGTAGTCAACCATGCTGCTAGTTATGTAGTCAACCATGCTGCTAGTTATGTAGTCAACCATGCTGCTAGTTATGTAGTCAACCATGTTGTTATGTAGTCAACCATGCTGCTAGTTATGTAGTCAACCATGCTGCTAGTTATGTAGTCAACCATGCTGTTATGTAGTCAACCATGCTGTTATGTAGTCAACCATGCTGTTATGTAGTCAACCATGCTGTTATGTAGTCAACCATGCTGTTATTTAGTCAACCATGTTGTTATGTAGTCAACCATGCTGTTATGTAGTCAACCATGCTGTTATGTAGTCAACCATGCTGTTATGTAGTCAACCATGCGGCTAGTTATGTAGTCAACCATGCTGTTATGTAGTCAACCATGCTGTTATGTAGTCAACCATGCTGTTATGTAGTCAACCATGCTGTTATGTAGTCAACCATGTTGTTATTTAGTCAACCATGCTGTTATGTAGTCAACCATGCTGTTATGTAGTCAACCATGTTGTTATGTAGTCAACCATGCTGTTATGTAGTCAACCATGCTGTTATGTAGTCAACCATGCTGTTATGTAGTCAACCATGTTGCTAGTTATGTAGTCAACCATGCTGCTAGTTATGTAGTCAACCATGCTGTTATGTAGTCAACCATGCTGTTATGTAGTCAACCATGCTGTTATGTAGTCAACCACGCTGCTAGTTATGTAGTCAACCATGCTGTTATGTAGTCAACCATGCTGTTATGTAGTCAACCATGCTGCTGGTTATGTAGTCAACCATGCTGTTATGTAGTCAACCATGCTGTTATGTAGTCAACCATGTTGTTATGTAGTCAACCATGCTGTTATGTAGTCAACCATGCTGTTATGTTGTCAACCATGCTCTTATGTAGTCAACCATGTTGCTAGTTATGTAGTCAACCATGCTGCTAGTTATGTAGTCAACCATGCTGTTATGTAGTCAACCATGCAGTTATGTAGTCAACCATGCTGCTAGTTATGTAGTCAACCATGCTGCTAGTTATGTAGTCAACCATGCTGTTATGTAGTCAACCATGTAGTTATGTAGTCAACCATGCTGCTAGTTATGTAGTCAACCATGCTGCTAGTTATGTAGTCAACCATGCGGCTAGTTATGTAGTCAACCATGTTGCTAGTTATGTAGTCAACCATGCTGCTAGTTATGTAGTCAACCATGTTGCTAGTTATGTAGTCAACCATGTTGCTAGTTATGTAGTCAACCATGCTGCTAGTTATGTAGTCAACCATGTTGCTAGTTATGTAGTCAACCATGTTGCTAGTTATGTAGTCAACCATGTTGCTAGTTATGTTGTCAACCATGTTGCTAGTTATGTAGTCAACCATGTTGCTAGTTATGTAGTCAACCATGCTGTTATGTAGTCAACCATGCTGTTATGTAGTCAACCATGTTGTTATGTAGTCAACCATGCTGCTAGTTATGTAGTCAACCATGCTGCTAGTTATGTAGTCAACCATGCTGTTATGTAGTCAACCATGCTGCTAGTTATGTAGTCAACCATGCTGTTATGTAGTCAACCATGCTGCTAGTTATGTAGTCAACCATGCTGTTATGTAGTCAACCATGCTGCTAGTTATGTAGTCAACCATGCTGCTAGTTATGTAGTCAACCATGTTGTTATGTAGTCAACCATGCTGCTAGTTATGTAGTCAACCATGCTGCTAGTTATGTAGTCAACCATGTTGCTAGTTATGTAGTCAACCATGCTGCTAGTTATGTAGTCAACCATGTTGTTATGTAGTCAACCATGCTGCTAATTATGTAGTCAACCATGCTGCTAGTTATGTAGTCAACCATGCTGTTATGTAGTCAACCATGCTGTTATGTAGTCAACCATGCTGTTATGTAGTCAACCATGCTGTTATGTAGTCAACCATGCTGTTATGTAGTCAACCATGCTGTTATGTAGTCAACCATGTTGTTATGTAGTCAACCATGTTGTTATGTAGTCAACCATGCTGTTATGTAGTCAACCATGCAGTTATGTAGTCAACCATGCTGTTATGTAGTCAACCATGCTGTTATGTAGTCAACCATGTTGTTATGTAGTCAACCATGCTGTTATGTAGTCAACCATGCTGTTATGTAGTCAACCATGCTGCTAGTTATGTAGTCAACCATGCTGCTAGTTATGTAGTCAACCATGCTGCTAGTTATGTAGTCAACCATGCTGCTAGTTATGTAGTCAACCATGTTGTTATGTAGTCAACCATGCTGCTAGTTATGTAGTCAACCATGCTGCTAGTTATGTAGTCAACCATGCTGTTATGTAGTCAACCATGCTGTTATGTAGTCAACCATGCTGTTATGTAGTCAACCATGCTGTTATGTAGTCAACCATGCTGTTATTTAGTCAACCATGTTGTTATGTAGTCAACCATGCTGTTATGTAGTCAACCATGCTGTTATGTAGTCAACCATGCTGTTATGTAGTCAACCATGCGGCTAGTTATGTAGTCAACCATGCTGTTATGTAGTCAACCATGCTGTTATGTAGTCAACCATGCTGTTATGTAGTCAACCATGCTGTTATGTAGTCAACCATGTTGTTATTTAGTCAACCATGCTGTTATGTAGTCAACCATGCTGTTATGTAGTCAACCATGTTGTTATGTAGTCAACCATGCTGTTATGTAGTCAACCATGCTGTTATGTAGTCAACCATGCTGTTATGTAGTCAACCATGTTGCTAGTTATGTAGTCAACCATGCTGCTAGTTATGTAGTCAACCATGCTGTTATGTAGTCAACCATGCTGTTATGTAGTCAACCATGCTGTTATGTAGTCAACCACGCTGCTAGTTATGTAGTCAACCATGCTGTTATGTAGTCAACCATGCTGTTATGTAGTCAACCATGCTGCTGGTTATGTAGTCAACCATGCTGTTATGTAGTCAACCATGCTGTTATGTAGTCAACCATGTTGTTATGTAGTCAACCATGCTGTTATGTAGTCAACCATGCTGTTATGTTGTCAACCATGCTCTTATGTAGTCAACCATGTTGCTAGTTATGTAGTCAACCATGCTGCTAGTTATGTAGTCAACCATGCTGTTATGTAGTCAACCATGCAGTTATGTAGTCAACCATGCTGCTAGTTATGTAGTCAACCATGCTGCTAGTTATGTAGTCAACCATGCTGTTATGTAGTCAACCATGTAGTTATGTAGTCAACCATGCTGCTAGTTATGTAGTCAACCATGCTGCTAGTTATGTAGTCAACCATGCGGCTAGTTATGTAGTCAACCATGTTGCTAGTTATGTAGTCAACCATGCTGCTAGTTATGTAGTCAACCATGTTGCTAGTTATGTAGTCAACCATGTTGCTAGTTATGTAGTCAACCATGCTGCTAGTTATGTAGTCAACCATGTTGCTAGTTATGTAGTCAACCATGTTGCTAGTTATGTAGTCAACCATGTTGCTAGTTATGTTGTCAACCATGTTGCTAGTTATGTAGTCAACCATGTTGCTAGTTATGTAGTCAACCATGCTGTTATGTAGTCAACCATGCTGTTATGTAGTCAACCATGTTGTTATGTAGTCAACCATGCTGCTAGTTATGTAGTCAACCATGCTGCTAGTTATGTAGTCAACCATGCTGTTATGTAGTCAACCATGCTGCTAGTTATGTAGTCAACCATGCTGTTATGTAGTCAACCATGCTGCTAGTTATGTAGTCAACCATGCTGTTATGTAGTCAACCATGCTGCTAGTTATGTAGTCAACCATGCTGCTAGTTATGTAGTCAACCATGTTGTTATGTAGTCAACCATGCTGCTAGTTATGTAGTCAACCATGCTGCTAGTTATGTAGTCAACCATGTTGCTAGTTATGTAGTCAACCATGCTGCTAGTTATGTAGTCAACCATGTTGTTATGTAGTCAACCATGCTGCTAATTATGTAGTCAACCATGCTGCTAGTTATGTAGTCAACCATGCTGTTATGTAGTCAACCATGCTGTTATGTAGTCAACCATGCTGTTATGTAGTCAACCATGCTGTTATGTAGTCAACCATGCTGTTATGTAGTCAACCATGCTGTTATGTAGTCAACCATGTTGTTATGTAGTCAACCATGCTGTTATGTAGTCAACCATGCTGTTAAGTAGTCAACCATGCTGTTATGTAGTCAACCATGCTGCTAGTTATGTAGTCAACCATGCTGTTATGTAGTCAACCATGCTGTTATGTAGTCAACCATGCTGTTATGTAGTCAACCATGCGGCTAGTTATGTAGTCAACCATGCTGTTATGTAGTCAACCATGCTGTTATGTAGTCAACCATGCTGTTATGTAGTCAACCATGCTGTTATGTAGTCAACCATGTTGTTATTTAGTCAACCATGCTGTTATGTAGTCAACCATGCTGTTATGTAGTCAACCATGTTGTTATGTAGTCAACCATGCTGCTATGTAGTCAACCATGCTGTTATGTAGTCAACCATGCTGTTATGTAGTCAACCATGCTGTTATGTAGTCAACCATGCTGCTAGTTATGTAGTCAACCATGCGGTTATGTAGTCAACCATGTTGCTAGTTATGTAGTCAACCATGCTGCTAGTTATGTAGTCAACCATGCTGTTATGTAGTCAACCATGCAGTTATGTAGTCAACCATGCTGCTAGTTATGTAGTCAACCATGCTGTTTTGTAGTCAACCATGCTGCTAGTTATGTAGTCAACCATGTTGTTATGTAGTCAACCATGCTGCTAGTTATGTAGTCAACCATGCTGCTAGATATGTAGTCAACCATGTTGTTATGTAGTCAACCATGCTGCTAGTTATGTAGTCAACCATGCTGCTAGTTATGTAGTCAACCATGTTGCTAGTTATGTAGTCAACCATGCTGCTAGTTATGTAGTCAACCATGCTGTTATGTAGTCAACCATGCTGTTATGTAGTCAACCATGCTGTTATGTAGTCAACCATGCGGCTAGTTATGTAGTCAACCATGCTGTTATGTAGTCAACCATGCTGTTATGTAGTCAACCATGCTGTTATGTAGTCAACCATGCTGTTATGTAGTCAACCATGTTGTTATTTAGTCAACCATGCTGTTATGTAGTCAATCATGCTGTTATGTAGTCAACCATGTTGTTATGTAGTCAACCATGCTGTTATGTAGTCAACCATGCTGTTATGTAGTCAACCATGCTGTTATGTAGTCAACCATGTTGCTAGTTATGTAGTCAACCATGCTGCTAGTTATGTAGTCAACCATGCTGTTATGTAGTCAACCATGCTGTTATGTAGTCAACCATGCTGCTAGTTATGTAGTCAACCATGCTGTTATGTAGTCAACCATGCTGTTATGTAGTCAACCATGCTGCTGGTTATGTAGTCAACCATGCTGTTATGTAGTCAACCATGCTGTTATGTAGTCAACCATGTTGTTATGTAGTCAACCATGCTGTTATGTAGTCAACCATGCTGTTATGTAGTCAACCATGCTCTCATGTAGTCAACCATGTTGCTAGTTATGTAGTCAACCATGCTGCTAGTTATGTAGTCAACCATGCTGTTATGTAGTCAACCATGCAGTTATGTAGTCAACCATGCTGCTAGTTATGTAGTCAACCATGCTGTTATGTAGTCAACCATGCTGTTATGTAGTCAACCATGCTGTTATGTAGTCAACCATGCTGTTATGTAGTCAACCATGCTACTGGTTATGTAGTCAACCATGCTGTTATGTAGTCAACCATGCTGTTATGTAGTCAACCATGCTGTTATGTAGTCAACCATGCTGTTATTTAGTCAACCATGTTGTTATGTAGTCAACCATGCTGTTATGTAGTCAACCATGCTGTTATGTAGTCAACCATGCTGTTATGTAGTCAACCATGCGGCTAGTTATGTAGTCAACCATGCTGTTATGTAGTCAACCATGCTGTTATGTAGTCAACCATGCTGTTATGTAGTCAACCATGCTGTTATGTAGTCAACCATGTTGTTATTTAGTCAACCATGCTGTTATGTAGTCAACCATGCTGTTATGTAGTCAACCATGTTGTTATGTAGTCAACCATGCTGTTATGTAGTCAACCATGCTGTTATGTAGTCAACCATGCTGTTATGTAGTCAACCATGTTGCTAGTTATGTAGTCAACCATGCTGCTAGTTATGTAGTCAACCATGCTGTTATGTAGTCAACCATGCTGTTATGTAGTCAACCATGCTGTTATGTAGTCAACCACGCTGCTAGTTATGTAGTCAACCATGCTGTTATGTAGTCAACCATGCTGTTATGTAGTCAACCATGCTGCTGGTTATGTAGTCAACCATGCTGTTATGTAGTCAACCATGCTGTTATGTAGTCAACCATGTTGTTATGTAGTCAACCATGCTGTTATGTAGTCAACCATGCTGTTATGTAGTCAACCATGCTCTTATGTAGTCAACCATGTTGCTAGTTATGTAGTCAACCATGCTGCTAGTTATGTAGTCAACCATGCTGTTATGTAGTCAACCATGCAGTTATGTAGTCAACCATGCTGCTAGTTATGTAGTCAACCATGCTGCTAGTTATGTAGTCAACCATGCTGTTATGTAGTCAACCATGTAGTTATGTAGTCAACCATGCTGCTAGTTATGTAGTCAACCATGCTGCTAGTTATGTAGTCAACCATGCGGCTAGTTATGTAGTCAACCATGTTGCTAGTTATGTAGTCAACCATGCTGCTAGTTATGTAGTCAACCATGTTGCTAGTTATGTAGTCAACCATGTTGCTAGTTATGTAGTCAACCATGCTGCTAGTTATGTAGTCAACCATGTTGCTAGTTATGTAGTCAACCATGTTGCTAGTTATGTAGTCAACCATGTTGCTAGTTATGTTGTCAACCATGTTGCTAGTTATGTAGTCAACCATGTTGCTAGTTATGTAGTCAACCATGCTGTTATGTAGTCAACCATGCTGTTATGTAGTCAACCATGTTGTTATGTAGTCAACCATGCTGCTAGTTATGTAGTCAACCATGCTGCTAGTTATGTAGTCAACCATGCTGTTATGTAGTCAACCATGCTGCTAGTTATGTAGTCAACCATGCTGTTATGTAGTCAACCATGCTGCTAGTTATGTAGTCAACCATGCTGTTATGTAGTCAACCATGCTGCTAGTTATGTAGTCAACCATGCTGCTAGTTATGTAGTCAACCATGTTGTTATGTAGTCAACCATGCTGCTAGTTATGTAGTCAACCATGCTGCTAGTTATGTAGTCAACCATGTTGCTAGTTATGTAGTCAACCATGCTGCTAGTTATGTAGTCAACCATGTTGTTATGTAGTCAACCATGCTGCTAATTATGTAGTCAACCATGCTGCTAGTTATGTAGTCAACCATGCTGTTATGTAGTCAACCATGCTGTTATGTAGTCAACCATGCTGTTATGTAGTCAACCATGCTGTTATGTAGTCAACCATGCTGTTATGTAGTCAACCATGCTGTTATGTAGTCAATCATGTTGTTATGTAGTCAACCATGCTGTTATGTAGTCAACCATGCTGTTAAGTAGTCAACCATGCTGTTATGTAGTCAACCATGCTGCTAGTTATGTAGTCAACCATGCTGTTATGTAGTCAACCATGCTGTTATGTAGTCAACCATGCTGTTATGTAGTCAACCATGCGGCTAGTTATGTAGTCAACCATGCTGTTATGTAGTCAACCATGCTGTTATGTAGTCAACCATGCTGTTATGTAGTCAACCATGCTGTTATGTAGTCAACCATGTTGTTATTTAGTCAACCATGCTGTTATGTAGTCAACCATGCTGTTATGTAGTCAACCATGTTGTTATGTAGTCAACCATGTTGCTATGTAGTCAACCATGCTGTTATGTAGTCAACCATGCTGTTATGTAGTCAACCATGCTGTTATGTAGTCAACCATGCTGCTAGTTATGTAGTCAACCATGCGGTTATGTAGTCAACCATGTTGCTAGTTATGTAGTCAACCATGCTGCTAGTTATGTAGTCAACCATGCTGTTATGTAGTCAACCATGCAGTTATGTAGTCAACCATGCTGCTAGTTATGTAGTCAACCATGCTGTTTTGTAGTCAACCATGCTGCTAGTTATGTAGTCAACCATGTTGTTATGTAGTCAACCATGCTGCTAGTTATGTAGTCAACCATGCTGCTAGATATGTAGTCAACCATGTTGTTATGTAGTCAACCATGCTGCTAGTTATGTAGTCAACCATGCTGCTAGTTATGTAGTCAACCATGTTGCTAGTTATGTAGTCAACCATGCTGCTAGTTATGTAGTCAACCATGCTGTTATGTAGTCAACCATGCTGTTATGTAGTCAACCATGCTGTTATGTAGTCAACCATGCGGCTAGTTATGTAGTCAACCATGCTGTTATGTAGTCAACCATGCTGTTATGTAGTCAACCATGCTGTTATGTAGTCAACCATGCTGTTATGTAGTCAACCATGTTGTTATTTAGTCAACCATGCTGTTATGTAGTCAATCATGCTGTTATGTAGTCAACCATGTTGTTATGTAGTCAACCATGCTGTTATGTAGTCAACCATGCTGTTATGTAGTCAACCATGCTGTTATGTAGTCAACCATGTTGCTAGTTATGTAGTCAACCATGCTGCTAGTTATGTAGTCAACCATGCTGTTATGTAGTCAACCATGCTGTTATGTAGTCAACCATGCTGCTAGTTATGTAGTCAACCATGCTGTTATGTAGTCAACCATGCTGTTATGTAGTCAACCATGCTGCTGGTTATGTAGTCAACCATGCTGTTATGTAGTCAACCATGCTGTTATGTAGTCAACCATGTTGTTATGTAGTCAACCATGCTGTTATGTAGTCAACCATGCTGTTATGTAGTCAACCATGCTCTCATGTAGTCAACCATGTTGCTAGTTATGTAGTCAACCATGCTGCTAGTTATGTAGTCAACCATGCTGTTATGTAGTCAACCATGCAGTTATGTAGTCAACCATGCTGCTAGTTATGTAGTCAACCATGCTGTTATGTAGTCAACCATGCTGTTATGTAGTCAACCATGCTGCTAGTTATGTAGTCAACCATGCTGTTATGTAGTCAACCATGCTGTTATGTAGTCAACCATGCTACTGGTTATGTAGTCAACCATGCTGTTATGTAGTCAACCATGCTGTTATGTAGTCAACCATGTTGTTATGTAGTCAACCATGCTGTTATGTAGTCAACCATGCTGTTATGTAGTCAACCATGCTCTCATGTAGTCAACCATGTTGCTAGTTATGTAGTCAACCATGCTGCTAGTTATGTAGTCAACCATGCTGTTATGTAGTCAACCATGCAGTTATGTAGTCAACCATGCTGCTAGTTATGTAGTCAACCATGCTGCTAGTTATGTAGTCAACCATGCTGTTATGTAGTCAACCATGTAGTTATGTAGTCAACCATGCTGCTAGTTATGTAGTCAACCATGCTGCTAGTTATGTAGTCAACCATGCGGCTAGTTATGTAGTCAACCATGTTGCTAGTTATGTAGTCAACCATGCTGCTAGTTATGTAGTCAACCATGTTGCTAGTTATGTAGTCAACCATGTTGCTAGTTATGTAGTCAACCATGCTGCTAGTTATGTAGTCAACCATGTTGCTAGTTATGTAGTCAACCATGTTGCTAGTTATGTAGTCAACCATGTTGCTAGTTATGTAGTCAACCATGTTGCTAGTTATGTAGTCAACCATGCTGTTATTTAGTCAACCATGCTGTTATGTAGTCAACCATGTTGTTATGTAGTCAACCATGCTGCTAGTTATGTAGTCAACCATGCTGTTATGTAGTCAACCATGCTTCTAGTTATGTATTCAACCATGCTGTTATGTAGTCAACCATGCTGCTAGTTATGTAGTCAACCATGCTGCTAGTTATGTAGTCAACCATGCTGCTAGTTATGTAGTCAACCATGCTGCTAGTTATGTAGTCAACCATGTTGCTAGTTATGTAGTCAACCATGCTGTTATGTAGTCAACCATGCTGCTAGTTATGTAGTCAACCATGCTGTTATGTAGTCAACCATGCTGTTATGTAGTCAACCATGCTGCTAGTTATGTAGTCAACCATGCTGTTATGTAGTCAACCATGTTGTTATGTAGTCAACCATGTTGTTATGTAGTCAACCATGCTGTTATGTAGTCAACCATGCAGTTATGTAGTCAACCATGCTGTTATGTAGTCAACCATGCTGTTATGTAGTCAACCATGTTGTTATGTAGTCAACCATGATGTTATGTAGTCAACCATGCTGTTATGTAGTCAACCATGCTGCTAGTTATGTAGTCAACCATGCTGTTATGTAGTCAACCATGCTGCTAGTTATGTAGTCAACCATGCTGCTAGTTATGTAGTCAACCATGCTGCTAGTTATGTAGTCAACCATGCTGCTAGTTATGTAGTCAACCATGCTGCTAGTTATGTAGTCAACCATGCTGCTAGTTATGTAGTCAACCATGCTGCTAGTTATGTAGTCAACCATGCTGTTATGTAGTCAACCATGCTGTTATGTAGTCAACCATGCTGTTATGTAGTCAACCATGCTGTTATGTAGTCAACCATGCTGTTATTTAGTCAACCATGTTGTTATGTAGTCAACCATGCTGTTATGTAGTCAACCATGCTGTTATGTAGTCAACCATGCTGTTATGTAGTCAACCATGCGGCTAGTTATGTAGTCAACCATGCTGTTATGTAGTCAACCATGCTGTTATGTAGTCAACCATGCTGTTATGTAGTCAACCATGCTGTTATGTAGTCAACCATGTTGTTATTTAGTCAACCATGCTGTTATGTAGTCAACCATGCTGTTATGTAGTCAACCATGTTGTTATGTAGTCAACCATGCTGTTATGTAGTCAACCATGCTGTTATGTAGTCAACCATGCTGTTATGTAGTCAACCATGTTGCTAGTTATGTAGTCAACCATGCTGCTAGTTATGTAGTCAACCATGCTGTTATGTAGTCAACCATGCTGTTATGTAGTCAACCATGCTGTTATGTAGTCAACCACGCTGCTAGTTATGTAGTCAACCATGCTGTTATGTAGTCAACCATGCTGTTATGTAGTCAACCATGCTGCTGGTTATGTAGTCAACCATGCTGTTATGTAGTCAACCATGCTGTTATGTAGTCAACCATGTTGTTATGTAGTCAACCATGCTGTTATGTAGTCAACCATGCTGTTATGTAGTCAACCATGCTCTTATGTAGTCAACCATGTTGCTAGTTATGTAGTCAACCATGCTGCTAGTTATGTAGTCAACCATGCTGTTATGTAGTCAACCATGCAGTTATGTAGTCAACCATGCTGCTAGTTATGTAGTCAACCATGCTGCTAGTTATGTAGTCAACCATGCTGTTATGTAGTCAACCATGTAGTTATGTAGTCAACCATGCTGCTAGTTATGTAGTCAACCATGCTGCTAGTTATGTAGTCAACCATGCGGCTAGTTATGTAGTCAACCATGTTGCTAGTTATGTAGTCAACCATGCTGCTAGTTATGTAGTCAACCATGTTGCTAGTTATGTAGTCAACCATGTTGCTAGTTATGTAGTCAACCATGCTGCTAGTTATGTAGTCAACCATGTTGCTAGTTATGTAGTCAACCATGTTGCTAGTTATGTAGTCAACCATGTTGCTAGTTATGTTGTCAACCATGTTGCTAGTTATGTAGTCAACCATGTTGCTAGTTATGTAGTCAACCATGCTGTTATGTAGTCAACCATGCTGTTATGTAGTCAACCATGTTGTTATGTAGTCAACCATGCTGCTAGTTATGTAGTCAACCATGCTGCTAGTTATGTAGTCAACCATGCTGTTATGTAGTCAACCATGCTGCTAGTTATGTAGTCAACCATGCTGTTATGTAGTCAACCATGCTGCTAGTTATGTAGTCAACCATGCTGTTATGTAGTCAACCATGCTGCTAGTTATGTAGTCAACCATGCTGCTAGTTATGTAGTCAACCATGCTGCTAGTTATGTAGTCAACCATGCTGCTAGTTATGTAGTCAACCATGCTGCTAGTTATGTAGTCAACCATGTTGCTAGTTATGTAGTCAACCATGCTGTTATGTAGTCAACCATGCTGCTAGTTATGTAGTCAACCATGCTGTTATGTAGTCAACCATGCTGTTATGTAGTCAACCATGCTGCTAGTTATGTAGTCAACCATGCTGTTATGTAGTCAACCATGTTGTTATGTAGTCAACCATGTTGTTATGTAGTCAACCATGCTGTTATGTAGTCAACCATGCAGTTATGTAGTCAACCATGCTGTTATGTAGTCAACCATGCTGCTAGTTATGTAGTCAACCATGCTGTTATGTAGTCAACCATGTTGCTAGTTATGTAGTCAACCATGCTGCTAGTTATGTAGTCAACCCTGCTGTTATGTAGTCAACCATGTTGCTAGTTATGTAGTCAACCATGCTGCTAGTTATGTAGTCAACCATGCTGCTAGTTATGTAGTCAACCATGCTGCTAGTTATGTAGTCAACCATGCTGTTATGTAGTCAACCATGCTGTTATGTAGTCAACCATGCTGCTAGTTATGTAGTCAACCATGCTGCTAGTTATGTAGTCAACCATGCTGTTATGTAGTCAACCATGTTGTTATGTAGTCAACCATGTTGTTATGTAGTCAACCATGTTGTTATGTAGTCAACCATGCTGTTATGTAGTCAACCATGTTGTTATGTAGTCAACCATGCTGTTATGTAGTCAACCATGCAGTTATGTAGTCAACCATGCTGTTATGTAGTCAACCATGCTGCTAGTTATGTAGTCAACCATGCTGTTATGTAGTCAACCATGCTGCTAGTTATGTAGTCAACCATGCTGCTAGTTATGTAGTCAACCATGTTGTTATGTAGTCAACCATGCTGCTAGTTATGTAGTCAACCATGCTGCTAGTTATGTAGTCAACCATGCTGCTAGTTATGTAGTCAACCATGCTGCTAGTTATGTAGTTAACCATGTTGCTAGTTATGTAGTCAACCATGCTGCTAGTTATGTAGTCAACCCTGCTGTTATGTAGTCAACCATGTTGCTAGTTATGTAGTCAACCATGCTGCTAGTTATGTAGTCAACCATGCTGCTAGTTATGTAGTCAACCATGCTGCTAGTTATGTAGTCAACCATGCTGTTATGTAGTCAACCATGCTGTTATGTAGTCAACCATGCTGCTAGTTATGTAGTCAACCATGCTGCTAGTTATGTAGTCAACCATGCTGTTATGTAGTCAACCATGTTGTTATGTAGTCAACCATGTTGTTATGTAGTCAACCATGTTGTTATGTAGTCAACCATGCTGTTATGTAGTCAACCATGTTGTTATGTAGTCAACCATGCTGTTATGTAGTCAACCATGCAGTTATGTAGTCAACCATGCTGTTATGTAGTCAACCATGCTGCTAGTTATGTAGTCAACCATGCTGTTATGTAGTCAACCATGTTGCTAGTTATGTAGTCAACCATGCTGCTAGTTATGTAGTCAACCATGCTGCTAGTTATGTAGTCAACCATGTTGTTATGTAGTCAACCATGCTGCTAGTTATGTAGTCAACCATGCTGCTAGTTATGTAGTCAACCATGCTGCTAGTTATGTAGTCAACCATGCTGCTAGTTATGTAGTTAACCATGTTGCTAGTTATGTAGTCAACCATGCTGTTATGTAGTCAACCATGCTGCTAGTTATGTAGTCAACCATGCTGTTATGTAGTCAACCATGTTGTTATGTAGTCAACCATGTTGTTATGTAGTCAACCATGCTGTTATGTAGTCAACCATGTTGTTATGTAGTCAACCATGCTGTTATGTAGTCAACCATGCAGTTATGTAGTCAACCATGCTGCTAGTTATGTAGTCAACCATGTTGCTAGTTATGTAGTCAACCATGCTGCTAGTTATGTAGTCAACCATGCTGCTAGTTATGTAGTCAACCATGCTGTTATGTAGTCAACCATGTTGCTAGTTATGTAGTCAACCATGCTGCTAGTTATGTAGTCAACCATGCTGCTAGTTATGTAGTCAACCATGTTGTTATGTAGTCAACCATGCTGTTATGTAGTCAACCATGTTGTTATGTAGTCAACCATGCTGCTAGTTATGTAGTCAACCATGTTGTTATGTAGTCAACCATGCTGCTAGTTATGTAGTCAACCATGTTGTTATGTAGTCAACCATGCTGCTAGTTATGTAGTCAACCATGCTGCTAGTTATGTAGTCAACCATGCTGCTAGTTATGTAGTCAACCATGCTGTTATGTAGTCAACCATGCTGCTAGTTATGTAGTCAACCATGCTTTTATGTAGTCAACCATGCTGCTAGTTATGTAGTCAACCATGCTGTTATGTAGTCAACCATGCTGCTAGTTATGTAGTCAACCATGCTGCTAGTTATGTAGTCAACCATGCTGCTAGTTATGTAGTCAACCATGTTGCTAGTTATGTAGTCAACCATGCTGTTATGTAGTCAACCATGCTGCTAGTTATGTAGTCAACCATGCTGCTAGTTATGTAGTCAACCATGCTGCTAGTTATGTAGTCAACCATGCTGCTAGTTATGTAGTCAACCATGCTGCTAGTTATGTAGTCAACCATGCTGTTATGTAGTCAACCATGCTGCTAGTTATGTAGTCAACCATGCTGTTATGTAGTCAACCATGCTGCTAGTTATGTAGTCAACCATGTTGCTAGTTATGTAGTCAACCATGCTGTTATGTAGTCAACCATGCTGCTAGTTATGTAGTCAACCATGCTGCTAGTTATGTAGTCAACCATGCTGCTAGTTATGTAGTCAACCATGCTGTTATGTAGTCAACCATGCAGTTATGTAGTCAACCATGCTGCTAGTTATGTAGTCAACCATGCTGTTATGTAGTCAACCATGCTGTTATGTAGTCAACCATGTTGTTATGTAGTCAACCATGCTGCTAGTTATGTAGTCAACCATGCTGCTAGTTATGTAGTCAACCATGCTGTTATGTAGTCAACCATGCTGCTAGTTATGTAGTCAACCATGCTGTTATGTAGTCAACCATGCTGCTAGTTATGTAGTCAACCATGCTGTTATGTAGTCAACCATGCTGCTAGTTATGTAGTCAACCATGCTGCTAGTTATGTAGTCAACCATGCTGCTAGTTATGTAGTCAACCATGCTGCTAGTTATGTAGTCAACCATGCTGCTAGTTATGTAGTCAACCATGTTGCTAGTTATGTAGTCAACCATGCTGTTATGTAGTCAACCATGCTGCTAGTTATGTAGTCAACCATGCTGTTATGTAGTCAACCATGCTGTTATGTAGTCAACCATGCTGCTAGTTATGTAGTCAACCATGCTGTTATGTAGTCAACCATGTTGTTATGTAGTCAACCATGTTGTTATGTAGTCAACCATGCTGTTATGTAGTCAACCATGCAGTTATGTAGTCAACCATGCTGTTATGTAGTCAACCATGCTGCTAGTTATGTAGTCAACCATGCTGTTATGTAGTCAACCATGTTGCTAGTTATGTAGTCAACCATGCTGCTAGTTATGTAGTCAACCCTGCTGTTATGTAGTCAACCATGTTGCTAGTTATGTAGTCAACCATGCTGCTAGTTATTTAGTCAACCATGCTGCTAGTTATGTAGTCAACCATGCTGCTAGTTATGTAGTCAACCATGCTGTTATGTAGTCAACCATGCTGTTATGTAGTCAACCATGCTGCTAGTTATGTAGTCAACCATGCTGCTAGTTATGTAGTCAACCATGCTGTTATGTAGTCAACCATGTTGTTATGTAGTCAACCATGTTGTTATGTAGTCAACCATGTTGTTATGTAGTCAACCATGCTGTTATGTAGTCAACCATGTTGTTATGTAGTCAACCATGCTGTTATGTAGTCAACCATGCAGTTATGTAGTCAACCATGCTGTTATGTAGTCAACCATGCTGCTAGTTATGTAGTCAACCATGCTGTTATGTAGTCAACCATGTTGCTAGTTATGTAGTCAACCATGCTGCTAGTTATGTAGTCAACCATGCTGCTAGTTATGTAGTCAACCATGTTGTTATGTAGTCAACCATGCTGCTAGTTATGTAGTCAACCATGCTGCTAGTTATGTAGTCAACCATGCTGCTAGTTATGTAGTCAACCATGCTGCTAGTTATGTAGTTAACCATGTTGCTAGTTATGTAGTCAACCATGCTGCTAGTTATGTAGTCAACCCTGCTGTTATGTAGTCAACCATGTTGCTAGTTATGTAGTCAACCATGCTGCTAGTTATGTAGTCAACCATGCTGCTAGTTATGTAGTCAACCATGCTGCTAGTTATGTAGTCAACCATGCTTTTATGTAGTCAACCATGCTGTTATGTAGTCAACCATGCTGCTAGTTATGTAGTCAACCATGCTGCTAGTTATGTAGTCAACCATGCTGTTATGTAGTCAACCATGTTGTTATGTAGTCAACCATGTTGTTATGTAGTCAACCATGTTGTTATGTAGTCAACCATGCTGTTATGTAGTCAACCATGTTGTTATGTAGTCAACCATGCTGTTATGTAGTCAACCATGCAGTTATGTAGTCAACCATGCTGTTATGTAGTCAACCATGCTGCTAGTTATGTAGTCAACCATGCTGTTATGTAGTCAACCATGTTGCTAGTTATGTAGTCAACCATGCTGCTAGTTATGTAGTCAACCATGCTGCTAGTTATGTAGTCAACCATGTTGTTATGTAGTCAACCATGCTGCTAGTTATGTAGTCAACCATGCTGCTAGTTATGTAGTCAACCATGCTGCTAGTTATGTAGTCAACCATGCTGCTAGTTATGTAGTTAACCATGTTGCTAGTTATGTAGTCAACCATGCTGTTATGTAGTCAACCATGCTGCTAGTTATGTAGTCAACCATGTTGTTATGTAGTCAACCATGTTGTTATGTAGTCAACCATGCTGTTATGTAGTCAACCATGTTGTTATGTAGTCAACCATGCTGTTATGTAGTCAACCATGCAGTTATGTAGTCAACCATGCTGCTAGTTATGTAGTCAACCATGTTGCTAGTTATGTAGTCAACCATGCTGCTAGTTATGTAGTCAACCATGCTGCTAGTTATGTAGTCAACCATGCTGTTATGTTGTCAACCATGTTGCTAGTTATGTAGTCAACCATGCTGCTAGTTATGTAGTCAACCATGCTGCTAGTTATGTAGTCAACCATGTTGTTATGTAGTCAACCATGCTGTTATGTAGTCAACCATGCTGTTATTTAGTCAACCATGCTGCTAGTTATGTAGTCAACCATGTTGTTATGTAGTCAACCATGCTGCTAGTTATGTAGTCAACCATGCTGCTAGTTATGTAGTCAACCATGTTGTTATGTAGTCAACCATGCTGCTAGTTATGTAGTCAACCATGCTGCTAGTTATGTAGTCAACCATGTTGTTATGTAGTCAACCATGTTGTTATGTAGTCAACCATGCTGTTATGTAGTCAACCATGCTGCTAGTTATGTTGTCAACCATGTTGTTATGTAGTCAACCATGCTGCTAGTTATGTATTCAACCATGCTGTTATGTAGTCAACCATGCTGCTAGTTATGTAGTCAACCATGCTGCTAGTTATGTAGTCAACCATGTTGTTATGTAGTCAACCATGCTGCTAGTTATGTAGTCAACCATGTTGTTATGTAGTCAACCATGTTGTTATGTAGTCTACCATGCTGTTATGTAGTCAACCATGCTGCTAGTTATGTAGTCAACCATGTTGCTAGTTATGTAGTCAACCATGCTGTTATGTAGTCAACCATGCTGCTAGTTATGTAGTCAACCATGCTGCTAGTTATATAGTCAACCATGCTGTTATGTAGTCAACCATGCTGCTAGTTATGTAGTCAACCATGCTGTTATGTAGTCAACCATGCTGCTAGTTATGTAGTCAACCATGCTGTTATGTAGTCAACCATGCTGCTAGGTATGTAGTCAACCATGCTGTTATGTAGTCAACCATGCTGCTAGTTCAACCATGCTGTTATGTAGTCAACCATGCTGCTAGTTATGTAGTCAACCATGCAGTTATGTAGTCAACCATGCTGCTAGTTATGTAGTCAACCATGTTGCTAGTTATGTAGTCAACCATGCTGTTATGTAGTCAACCATGCTGTTATGTAGTCAACCATGCTGCTAGTTATGTAGTCAACCATGCTGCTAGTTATGTAGTCAACCATGCTGCTAGTTATGTAGTCAACCATGCTGCTAGTTATGTAGTCAACCATGCTGTTATGTAGTCAACCATGCTGCTAGTTATGTAGTCAACCATGTTGTTATGTAGTCAACCATGTTGCTAGTTATGTAGTCAACCATGTTGTTATGTAGTCAACCATGCTGCTAGTTATGTAGTCAACCATGTTGTTATGTAGTCAACCATGCTGCTAGTTATGTAGTCAACCATGTTGTTATGTAGTCAACCATGCTGCTAGTTATGTAGTCAACCATGCTGCTAGTTATGTAGTCAACCATGCTGCTAGTTATGTAGTCAACCATGCTGTTATGTAGTCAACCATGCTGCTAGTTATGTAGTCAACCATGCTTTTATGTAGTCAACCATGCTGCTAGTTATGTAGTCAACCATGCTGTTATGTAGTCAACCATGCTGCTAGTTATGTAGTCAACCATGCTGCTAGTTATGTAGTCAACCATGCTGCTAGTTATGTAGTCAACCATGTTGCTAGTTATGTAGTCAACCATGCTGTTATGTAGTCAACCATGCTGCTAGTTATGTAGTCAACCATGCTGCTAGTTATGTAGTCAACCATGCTGCTAGTTATGTAGTCAACCATGCTGCTAGTTATGTAGTCAACCATGCTGTTATGTAGTCAACCATGCTGCTAGTTATGTAGTCAACCATGCTGTTATGTAGTCAGCCATGCTGCTAGTTATGTAGTCAACCATGTTGCTAGTTATGTAGTCAACCATGCTGTTATGTAGTCAACCATGCTGCTAGTTATGTAGTCAACCATGCTGCTAGTTATGTAGTCAACCATGCTGCTAGTTATGTAGTCAACCATGCTGTTATGTAGTCAACCATGCAGTTATGTAGTCAACCATGCTGCTAGTTATGTAGTCAACCATGCTGTTATGTAGTCAACCATGCTGTTATGTAGTCAACCATGCTGTTATGTAGTCAACCATGCTGCTAGTTATGTAGTCAACCATGCTGCTAGTTATGTAGTCAACCATGCTGTTATGTAGTCAACCATGCTGCTAGTTATGTAGTCAACCATGCTGTTATGTAGTCAACCATGCTGCTAGTCATGTAGTCAACCATGCTGCTAGTTATGTAGTCAACCATGCTGCTAGTTATGTAGTCAACCATGCTGCTAGTTATGTAGTCAACCATGCGGCTAAGGAGCCTGTCAAACAGCCCTGTCTGGCTACACACAATCTATCTACCTCAGACTGGAATCAAGGAGAAGGAGAGGAAGAAAGAGAAGGAGGAAGAAGAAGAAGAAAGAGAAGGAGAAATAGAGGAAGAAAGAGAAGGAGAAATAGAGGGAGAAGGAGAAATAGAGGAAGAAAGAGAAGGAGAAATAGAGGGAGAAGGAGAAATAGAGGAAGAAAGAGAAGGAGAAATAGAGGGAGAAGGAGAAATAGAGGAAGAAAGAGAAGGAGAAATAGAGGGAGAAGGAGAAATAGAGGAAGAAAGAGAAGGAGAAATAGAGGGAGAAGGAGAAATAGAGGAAGAAAGAGAAGGAGAAATAGAGGGAGAAGGAGAAATAGAGGAAGAAAGAGAAGGAGAAATAGAGGGAGAAGGAGAAATAGAGGAAGAAAGAGAAGGAGAAATAGAGGGAGAAGGAGAAATAGAGGAAGAAAGAGAAGGAGAAATAGAGGGAGAAGGAGAAATAGAGGAAGAAAGAGAAGGAGAAATAGAGGGAGAAGGAGAAATAGAGGAAGAAAGAGAAGGAGAAATAGAGGGAGAAGGAGAAATAGAGGAAGAAAGAGAAGGAGAAATAGAGGGAGAAGGAGAAATAGAGGAAGAAAGGAGAAAGAAAGAGAAGGAGAAATAGAGGAAGAAAGAGAAGGAGAAATAGAGGGAGAAAGGAGAAAGAAAGAGAAGGAGAAATAGAGGAAGAAAGGAGAAAGAAAGAGAAGGAGAAATAGAGGAAGAAAGAGAAGGGGAGGAAGACTGATAATGAAAAGCCTAGGAAGAACGTCAAGGACAGGGAGAGAGAAAAGGAGAATGAGAAGGAGGGAGAGGAAAAATAAGGACAGGCAAAAGAAGACTGAGAAAGATAGAGGTGCTCAGGAGAAGAAGATGAAGAGAGAAGTTGAAGGGCGAGCTGAAGGAAAAGAACGAGTGGGAATCAGAGGAACACCGGATGGATAGAAACCCTCTGTCTCTCTTTCTCTCTCTGGCATCTATTTTTCATCAGTGTGTTTAGGGCTGCTGTTCAGTAATTAAAATGTGTGAGAGTAGACTAATTTACCCTTGCGATGATGAGAGAGAGGAGATCGACATGGGACTGATTAACACTGTTACGTTAGAGGAGAGGAGCCCTTGGAGCTATTTCAGTTTCCCTCTGAAATGTTTACTGGAATATTGTGCCCGTGCACGTGTATCTTTGAGAAAGAGAGAGAGAGTCTGAAAGTTGTGCCTGTGCTGCATTTAACCCTGGTCTAGTCCCTGAATTTCGATGGATTAAAGATGTCATTTGTATCTGAAGTGTTTCACTAATGAAGACCACGGTCGGATCGTTGCCATCGACTGGCTCCACACACACATTGATTACAACAGGCCAGGGAGGGTGCTGAGGCTGAGGGCTGGGCTGTCGTGAGAGAAGTCAGGCTGGAGCCAGCAACACTGTCAGGCACACACTGACTCATTGTCATGATTACCCACAATGCAGCATTCCCAAAGCAGAGTATCATGATCATAAAAAAACAAGAAATCAACAGTGTAACAACTCTCTTCTCACTGTGTGAGTGTGTTGAAATAGCACATACTGACATGGTGCTACTTGAACTACTATACTACAGTATTTGAGACCTTCTCTCCCACTGGGCCTCCATGGCCATTGGATTCAGGCCCCTAGTAGAGTAGAGAGCAGGCCTCTGATTAAAAGCCTCAGCCCTCTTCTCTCCTCTGGCTGTGTGATATGATTGGCCTCAGAGGGATAACCAGTAGCTTTACTCCCCTGCTAACCAATAGCCTTACTCCCCTGCTAACCAGTAGCCTTACTCCCCTGCTAACCATAGCCTTACTCCCCTGCTAACCTATAGCCTTACTCCCCTGCTAACCAGTAGCCTTACTCCCCTGCTAACCAATAGCCTTACTCCCCTGCTACCAATAGCCTTACTCCCCTGCTAACCAGTAGCCTTACTCCCCTGCTACCAATAGCCTTACTCCCCTGCTAACCTATAGCCTTACTCCCCTGCTAACCAGTAGCCTTACTCCCCTGCTAACCAGTAGCCTTACTCCCCTGCTAACCAATAGCCTTACTCCCCTGCTAACCAATAGCCTTACTCCCCTGCTAACCAATAGCCTTACTCCCCTGCTAACCAATAGCCTTACTCCCCTGCTAACCAATAGCATTACTCCCCTACTAACCAATAGCCTTACTCCCCTGCTGTACAACACTGGTGTCAACTCCCGATTACAGCAAGGCCGATGGACCTCTGATGTCATCCCAGGCTGTGGTCTCTGCCTGTGGTCTCTGCCTGTCGTCTCTCATAGCCTCTGGTCTAGTAGCACTTATACACAGTGAAAACGGTCCATTTTCATACACAGAGAAAACTGGTATATTCCAATAGGCTGTAACAAATAACCTAGTCCCATATGCAGTGAATATATGTATGTTGTCTGTGACCTATACTGACCTTTGCAACCTCAGGATATTTTGCAAATTCTAGTATCTTTAACCAAGTGGTCAATCAACTCTTAGAACAGTAACAGTTCTGGGTGTCTCTCTAGCCAATATAACACTATTAAACAATCAATAGCTGAAGAAAGACCAAGAATTGTAGACTCTCTAGCTCTAATGTATGGACATTGCGAAACGGCTGTATATTCAGAAGAAGAACAGAAAAAATAGTTGGGAAAGTTTTGTCTGTAGTTGAGTGGTGAGAGTTTGAGAGTTGAGCATAACGCTTGGTAAGTGTTTGGATTGTTCATGCTGCGGAATGTGCAGAAGGCATTCAACCCCGCCAGGCGACCATCTCCGCAGGCTCTTCCCCGGATAGCATTTGACATACTTAAATAAAACAGTATTTTCCTCAGCGTATTGCTTTTCCTAATCTACAGACTGCATGCTGTCATTGTTCTGTCCATAGCCAGACTCTGTCTTTTGGAAAATGCTGAAATTATACTTTTCAGAGTGTTTTACTCTTTAATTGTATACCACTCTGAAAACAGTCAATTCACTTTATATGCTCGCAGGCAGACAAACTGTATCTATGAGTCCTAGACAGGTAGTAGAGTTGGAGCTACAGCCGTGCTCCTCCTGTACAGTATAGGTGACAGAGTTGAGTTGAGTTGACGGGCTCAGACCCCAGCCTTGCTGACAGTAATCTGTACAGTGTAGGTGACCTACCCCTCCTCTCTCTCGTGTCTCTGTTGTGATGCCAGCGTGAGCAGTTGAGTTCCGGTCGCAGCGCATGATGTCTCCTCTGCGGTTCCGCTCTGGAGGTCCGGGGATGGTGAGCTCCTCACGGTTGTCACTTTGAAGTGCTGGAGCACTCATTCCTGGTCCCCTCTCCTTGAGCCTCAGCTCTGCTTCCCGCCATCCCTCTCACTCGGATTAGTTCCTCTCTCTGGGAAAATGGAAGCAACATTCCGACAATTTGCATCCCAACTATTATTCCCCTCCTTATGCTTTGTTATATTTTTCTACCTCCTCCTTTCACTTCTCTCCTTCATTCCTCCTCCCTCCACTTCTCTCCTTCATTCCTCCTCCCTCCACTTCTCTCCTTCATTCCTCCTCCCTCCACTTCTCTCCTTCATTCCTCCTCCCTCCACTTCTCTCCTTCATTCCTCCTCCCTTCACTTCTCTCCTTCATTCCTCCTCCCTCCACTTCTCTCCTTCATTCCTCCTCCTTTCACTTCTCTCCTTCATTCCTCCTCCCTCCACTTCTCTCCTTCATTCCTCCTCCCTCCACTTCTCTCCTTCATTCCTCCTCCCTCCACTTCTCTCCTTCATTCCTCCTCCCTCCACTTCTCTCCTTCATTCCTCCTCCCTCCACTTCTCTCCTTCATCCTCCTCCCTCCACTTCTCTCCTTCATTCCTCCTCCCTCCACTTCTCTCCTTCATTCCTATTCCCTACACTTCTCTCCTTCATTCCTCCTCCCTCCACTTCTCTCCTTCATTCCTCCTCCCTTCACTTCTCTCCTTCATTCCTCCTCCCTTCACTTCTCTCCTTCATTCCTCCTCCCTCCACTTCTCTCCTTCATTCCTCCTCCCTCCACTTCTCTCCTTCATTCCTCCTCCCTCCACTTCTCTCCTTCATTCCTCCTCCGTCCACTTCTCTCCTTCATTCCTCCTCCGTCCACTTCTCTCCTTCATTCCTCCTCCCTCCACTTCTCTCCTTCATTCCTCCTCCCTCCACTTCTCTCCTTCATTCCTCCTCCATCCACTTCTCTCCTTCATTTCTCCTCCCTCCACTTCTCTCCTTCATTCCTCTTCCCTCCACTTCTCTCCTTCATTCCTCCTCCCTCCACTTCTCTCCTTCATTCCTCCTCCCTCCACTTCTCTCCTTCATTCCTCCTCCGTCCACTTCTCTCCTTCATTCCTCCTCCCTCCACTTCTCTCCTTCATTCCTCCTCCCTCCACTCCTCTCCTTCATTCCTCCTCCCTCCACTTCTCTCCTTCATTCCTCCTCCCTCCACTTCTCTCCTTCATTCCTCCTCCCTTCACTTCTCTCCTTCATTCCTCCTCCCTCCACTTCTCTCCTTCATTCCTCCTCCCTTCACTTCTCTCCTTCATTCCTCCTCCCTCCTTCTCTTCTTCATTCCTCCTCCCTCCACTTCTCTCCTTCATTCCTCCTCCCTCCATTTCTCTCCTTCATTCCTCCTCCCTTCACTTCTCTCCTTCATTCCTCCTCCCTCCACTTCTCTCCTTCATTCCTCCTCCCTTCACTTCTCTCCTTCATTCCTCCTCCCTCCACTTCTCTCCTTCATTCCTCCTCCCGCCACTTCTCTCCTTCATTTCTGCTCCCTCCACTTCTCTCCTTCATTCCTCCTCCTTCCACTCCTCTCCTTCATTCCTCCTGCCTCCACTTCTCTCCTTCATTCCTCCTCCCTCCACTTCTCTCCTTCATTCCTCCTCCGTCCACTTCTCTCCTTCATTCCTCCTCCCTCCACTTCTCTCCTTCATTCCTCCTCCCTCCACTTCTCTCCTTCATTCCTCCTCCCTCCACTTCTCTCCTTCATTCCTCCTCCCTCCACTTCTCTCCTTCATTTCTCCTCCCTCCACTTCTCTCCTTCATTCCTCCTCCCTCCACTTCTCTCCTTCATTCCTCCTCCATCCACTTCTCTCCTTCATTCCTCCTCCCTCCACTTCTGTCCTTCATTCCTCCTCCGTCCACTTCTCTCCTTCATTTTCTTCACACACTGGACCATTTTGTTGTGATTGTCAGAAAGAGTAGCAGTTGTATTGTGGGCTGATTATGACAGGGTGTTTTTACCCACAGATCACCAGAGCAATTAAAATCTGTAAATAAAAGGCTACCCGTGATGATGCAGTCCAAACAATGGCTTCCCACAGGATGGGTTTGTTTGAAGGAGAGCAGTGGAGGGGATACACACATACCGAACCCAATCGTTAATTACAACACACTCCTCTCCCCTCTGCTGTTGTGGCGATGGACAGCTTAATGCAATCACAGTGACACATATTTCCAGACAAGATGAAGTTGTTTACTTTTGTGTTAGGTCCCGAATTACGATGGGACACTTTGTTCAGCTGCAAGGCAAATATAATGTCATTGTGCCAGCTACATGTGTTTAGAAGAGGATAGGAGATAGGCCTGTGCCTGCTGGAGAGGCAGTACAATAGTCTACAGTCAGTACTTGAGGCAAACCCAGAACCCAGGTCTGAGACATACAGTACCAGTCAAGAGTTTAGACACACCTATTTCAAATGTTTTTCTTTATTTTTACTATTTTCTACATTGTAGAATAATAGTGAAGACATGCTCCCGAGTGGCGCAGAGGCTTCACTACAGTCCCTAGTTCAAATCCAGGCTGTATCACATCCGGCCATGATTTGGAGTCCCATAGGGCGGCGCACAATTGGCCCAGCGTCATCCTTGTTTGGCCGGGGTAGGCCGTCATTGTAAATAATGATTTGTTATTAACTGACTTGCCTAGTTAAATAAAATAATGATAATCTAAACGATGAAATAACACACATGTAATAAACAAAAAAGTGTGAAACAAATCAAAATATATTTAATATTTTAGATACTTCAAAGTAGCCACCCGTTGCCTTGACGACAGCTTTGCACACTCTTGGCATTCTCTCAACCAGCTTCACCTGGAATGCTTTGCCAACAGTCTTGAAGGAATTCCCACATATGCTGAGCACTTGTTGGCTGCTTTTCCTTCATTCTGCAGTCCAACTCACCCCAAACCATCTCACATGGGTTGAGGTCGGTTTATTGTGGAGGCCAGGTCATCTGATGCAGTACTCCATCACTCTCCTTCTTGGTCAAATAGCCCTTAACCAGCCTGGAGGTGTGTTGGGTCATTGTACTGTTGAAAAACAAATGATAGTCCCACTAAGCGCAAACCAGATGGGATGGTGTATTTGTACAGAATGCTGGGGTAGCCATGGTGATTAAGTGTACCTTGAATTCTAAATAAATCACAGACAGTGCCACCAGCAAAGCACCCCAACACCATCACACCTCCTCCTCAATGCATCACGGTGGGAACCACAAATGCGGAGATCATCCGTTCACCTACTCTGCGTTTCACAAAGACACGGCGGTTGGGAACCAAAAATCTAAAATTTGGACTCATCAGACCAATGGGCAGATTTCCACCAAGTCTCTTCTTCTTATTGGTGTCCTTAAGTATTGGTTTCTTTCCAGCAATTCGACAATGAAGGCCTGATTCACGCAGTCTCCTCTGAACAGTTGATGTTGAGATGTGTATGTTACTTGAACTCTGTGAAGCATTTATTTGGGCTGCAATCTGAAGTGCAGTTAACTCTAATGAACTTATCCTCTGCAGCAGAGGTAACTCTGGGTCTTCCTTTCCTGTGGCGGTCCTCGTGAGAGCCAGTTTCATCATAGCGCTTGATGGATTTTGAATCTTGAATGGATCTTGAAATTTTCCACATTGACTGACCTTCATGTCTTAAAGTTATGATGGACGGTCGTTTCTCTTTGCTTATTTGAGCAAATTCCGCAAATTAACTTTTAACAAGGCACACCTGTTAGGTGAAATGCATTCCAGGTGACTACCTCATGAAGCTGGTTGAGAGAATGCCAAGAGTGTGCAAAGCTGTCATCAAGGCAAAGGGTGGCTACTTCGAAGAATGTCAAATATAAAATATATTGGTTATTGCATGATGGTTACTGCATGATTCCATATGTGTTATTTCATAGTTTTGATGTCTTCACTATTATTCTACTATGTAGAAAATAAAGAAAAACCCTTGAATGAGTAGGTGTGTCCAAACTTTTGACTGGTACTGTACAGAACCCGGGTGAGACATACAGTACAGTCAAACCCAGAACCCGGGTGAGACATACATAAGGATATGATGGAGGTCAGAAAGGAAAGGATCTGAGAGAGGAAGCTACTCTCAAAGGAAAGGATCTGAGAGAGGAAGCTGCTCTCAAAGGAAAGGATCTGAGAGAGGAAGCTGCTCTCAAAGGAAAGGATCTGAGAGAGGAAGCTGCTCTCAAAGGAAAGGATCTGAGAGAGGAAGCTGCTCTCAAAGGAAAGGATCTGAGAGAGGAAGCTGCTCTCAAAGGAAAGGATCTGAGAGAGGAAGCTGCTCAAAGGAAAGGATCTGAGAGAGGAAGCTGCTCTCAAAGGAAAGGATCTGAGAGAGGAAGCTGCTCTCAAAGGAAATGATCTGAGAGAGGAAGCTGCTCTCAAAGGAAAGGATCTGAGAGAGGAAGCTACTCTCAAAGGAAAGGATCTGAGAGAGGAAGCTGCTCTCAAAGGAAAGGATCTGAGAGAGGAAGCTGCTCTCAAAGGAAAGGATCTGAGAGAGGAAGCTGCTCTCAAAGGAAAGGAGAGAACAGAAGTGGTTACAGTTGAGGAGTGCTATATGACTGGTCTTACCATATGTCTTATTCAAGCTATCGAGGGAAGTGTGTACCCTTATAATGCTAGCCTCAGCCTTGGCAGCCTCAGGGCACTGAGTGAAAGCTCTGGCTGGTGTTTGGGCCCAATATCAGAACCCTCTGTGGTGCTGTATCCCCATCTGCAGCCTGGCAAACCCAAGACTGGCAGTGCCAAAGTGTGACATCTTACTAAACCCAACAGTGTGTTCACCTAGTAATTACCCGTAATAAATGTTTTCTAGCTATTACACAACGAGAGACTCCCTGTTTCTCCCTGATTTATATAACCCAGTACCAAGTGTTGCAACATCTGCGAGGTGTGACTAGACAACTACAACAACTACTCAACGCTTCTACTGTGGGTGTCTCTTTAGGGAAACAAAAGAGGCTCTTTGTAGTTTGGTGGAGGAGACATGGGAACATGTCATGTATTTGGTGTCAGGATGTGTGTGGGACGGTTCTGCCCCCCTGTTCATCTATTACTAAATACTGAAGTCTGGGCAGGTTTGGGAGGGAGGGAGGGGGGAGAGAAGGAAGGAAGGAGGTATGGACGGGGAGAGGAATAGGAGCGGTGCGGTGGTGCATTGTAATGGTGCCAGGCTCCCCGGGCCTGGCTGGAGGCTATATACCTTACCAAGATCCTGTTTACAGTTAGCAGAGGAAGCTGCCAGCCACCCATTTCCATAACTGTGCCTGCAGTCCTTGGTGGAAACCGATTCTTCACCTCTCTTCTTTTCTTTCCCTCTTTTCTCTCTTTTCTTTCCCTGCTCTCTCCTCTGGCTCTAGCTCACTTCCCATCTCTTAGTTTAACCCCTGAAATCTCCCTCCACCCCATTGTACTTTTAAATCAGCTCTGCAGTGTTGTTTGCTGCCAAGAGGCATTGAACGTCTTGTCAGTCATGGTTTTGATGAGATGGAGGAAGTTGCCCTATGAAGAAACTAGACATCTCTCCCCTGGTATCAGCTCCAAGGTAGAAGAATAGTCTCTGAAGGTCAGATCAGGTCGTTCACTTGCAGTTCACTAGCTGTGTGTGCGTGTGTGTGTGTGTGCGTGTGTGTGTGTGTGTGTGTGTGTGTGTGTGTGTGTGTGTGTGTGTGTGTGTGTGTGTGTGTGTGTGTGTGTGTGCGTGTTTATGCGTGTGTGTGTGTGCGCATTAGGTTGTCTGGGACGGATTGTACCTGTCCTGGGGGCTAGTGGAAGCCCAGGGGCCGTGGCAGACGCCAACGCCTATATATGTTCTGCTGTGTGTGTGTGTGTGTGTGCGTGTGTGTGTTCGTGTGTGTGTGCGCATTAGGTTGTCTGGGACGGATTGTACCTGTCCTGGGGGCTAGTGGAAGCCCAGGGGCTGTGGCAGACGCCAACGCCTATATATGTTCTGCTGTGTGTGTGTGTGTGTGTGTGTGTGTTCCAGTGTGTAAGTGTAGTCTCTCTGTTCCTGTGTTTGTCTGTGAACATCTGCTCTTTCACATGGCCCCAAATGTCAGAACAGAACCAGCTACCAGACAAAGACGTGGAGCATTGTACAGGACGGTGTTACCCCCATCTCCATATCTCCTGTCTTAGGATGTTAACCATTATTGAAGGTAACGGGGGGGGGGGGCGTTGTCATCTCCTGCTTTTTAGAGCATTAAATCCTCAGAGTTCGGGAGAAATGTCTGTCAGGGGAATGTCTGTCCTTTGTGTGCAGGCAGGTACCCTGGGTCCCAGTGAGTAAGACCACGACATAAGAAAGCCATTTGTAGCAGGAACATGCTCTGTGCTGTATGTACTAGGGAATCAGGCAGTCTGAACCCACAGGACGCAGTATAAACAGTTGTGTGTGTCTATACTGTTACATTTCTGAACGTGGGTCCTGTTTTCTGTGTGCTCTTCCTCTCTCCCTGTGGGCTGAAAACAGTGTACACCACTCAGAGTTGATGAGGCTGTTGTTCTGCTGTGTGTGTGGGAGGCTGTAGTGGACTATACTGGGCACTGAGGCAGAATCGATGGGGGGAGAGGAGACGGGTACAGTGGCCCCAGGAGGGGCAGGGGGGCTGGGGTGGAGGTCCGGGGGGCTGGGGTGGAGGTCCGGGGGAGCAGGAAGCCAGAGGTAACCCCTGCAGCTCCCCTCCAGCGCCATGCAGGACACACCTCTGCTCTCAGACAGCCCTATTGATTTGTCCAGCTGATAAAGTCTGTCTGCAGGTTAGCTGGTGTGTTAAATACCCCTCTTTTCACCTCCTAACCTAGCGTGTGTTTGTGTGGGGCTGGAGTGGACTGAGGTGAGGACACAGACGGACACAGGCGCCATGCAAGTGGTACCATTGATCAGGTGACTGACCGTGTTTTGCTGGCTAACCCTCTTTCTCTCTCTCGCTCTCTGCCCCTGTGCCCCCTCCTATGCCCACACCTGTCACCAGGTGTGTCTCAGCCATTAGGTGGCGCCGTTATCCTCACTGTCACCCTGTTAGAACCCAGCCCTACCTACAGTACCCTCCATGGAACAGTGCTCTATTGTCATATCCTCAGGCTACAGGAAGACATAAGTCACAGAGCCGTTAGCCTTTGACACAACAGCGTGTGACAGGTCTGCTCACTGTGAGGAACTCACATGGGGCATAAATCAATCCAGGGCCTGAATCCGAGGATCCTGCAGAGCAGGATGTATGTCTATGTTAATTCAAGCTTAACGTAGATTAATTCACAAGAGCCTGGGATTGTCGTGGTGTGTTGGCACATGTGATCTGTGTATGTAGGGAACTGGGAGAGAGAGAGATATATGGAGCCAACGTTACTCCCCATGAGCTTAACACAAGGCAGTTCACTCACGTGTGTGTGTGTGTGTGTGTGTGTGTGTGTGTGTGCGTGTGCGTGCGTGCGTAATCTAATGACAGATGGGTGTAGTGTATGAACCCCCAGAAGCCACTGCTGCTGTGACACATTTTTGTCCCCAGCGTTAGTTGGTTCAGTCCCTGGGTGTCTTTGAGTCAGAGCCGTCACAGGTGCTAGATAAGACACTGAGATACAGACACACACACCAAGACCAATACAGCGTGTCTACTATGGTGCTCAGCAATTTCTGTAACATAACCCAGTGTGTTTCACAGAAAGAGATAAGTTGGCAACCAGACACTTATTTCTAAATACAGGACATTTCCTTCTAAAAGACTGCGGTGTTTTAATCTGTGTTTTTTTTTTATTAAAGCAATAACATTTTGTCATTGAGTCACCTGAGTGTTTAATGTCTCTGAGTGGAGAACAGGTGTGGAGGTATGCTAAAACGATAAGGCTCTGGGTGGAGAACAGGTGTGGAGGTATGCTAAAACAATAAGGCTCTGGGTGGAGAACAGGTGGGGAGGTATGCTAAAACGATAAGGCTCTGGGTGGAGAACAGGTGTGGAGTATGCTAAAACGATAAGGCTCTGGGTGGAGAACAGGTGTGGAGGTATGCTAAAACAATAAGGCTCTGGGTGGAGAACAGGTGTGGAGGTATGCTAAAACAATAAGGCTCTGAGTGGAGAACAGGTGTGGAGGTATGCTAAAACAATAAGGCTCTGGGTGGAGAACAGGTGTGGAGGTATGCTAAAACAATAAGGCTCTGGGTGGAGAACAGGTGTGGAGGTATGCTAAAACAATAAGGCTCTGAGTGGAGAACAGGTGTGGAGGTATGCTAAAACAATAAGGCTCTGGGTGGAGAACAGGTGTGGAGGTATGCTAAAACAATAAGGCCCTGGGTGGAGAACAGGTGGGGAGGTATGCTAAAACAATAAGGCTCTGGGTGGAGAACAGGTGTGGAGTATGCTAAAACAATAAGGCTCTGGGTGGAGAACAGGTGTGGAGGTATGCTAAAACAATAAGGCCCTGGGTGGAGAACAGGTGGGGAGGTATGCTAAAACGATAAGGCTCTGGGTGGAGAACAGGTGTGGAGTATGCTAAAACGATAAGGCTCTGGGTGGAGAACAGGTGTGGAGGTATGCTAAAACAATAAGGCCCTGGGTGGAGAACAGGTGGGGAGGTATGCTAAAACGATAAGGCTCTGGGTGGAGAACAGGTGTGGAGGTATGCTAAAACAATAAGGCCCTGGGTGGAGAACAGGTGGGGAGGTATGCTAAAACGATAAGGCTCTGGGTGGAGAACAGGTGTGGAGTATGCTAAAACAATAAGGCTCTGGGTGGAGAACAGGTGTGGAGGTATGCTAAAACAATGAGGCCCTGGGTGGAGAACAGGTGTGGAGGTATGCTAAAACAATAAGGCCCTGGGTGGAGAACAGGTGTGGAGGTATGCTAAAACAATAAGGCCCTGGGTGGAGAACAGGTGGGGAGGTATGCTAAAACAATAAGGCTCTGAGTGGAGAACAGGTGTGGAGGTATGCTAAAACAATAAGGCTCTGGGTGGAGAACAGGTGTGGAGGTATGCTAAAACAATAAGGCCCTGGGTGGAGAACAGGTGGGGAGGTATGCTAAAACAATAAGGCTCTGGGTGGAGAACAGGTGTGGAGTATGCTAAAACAATAAGGCTCTGGGTGGAGAACAGGTGTGGAGGTATGCTAAAACAATAAGGCCCTGGGTGGAGAACAGGTGGGGAGGTATGCTAAAACGATAAGGCTCTGGGTGGAGAACAGGTGTGGAGTATGCTAAAACGATAAGGCTCTGGGTGGAGAACAGGTGTGGAGGTATGCTAAAACAATAAGGCCCTGGGTGGAGAACAGGTGGGGAGGTATGCTAAAACGATAAGGCTCTGGGTGGAGAACAGGTGTGGAGTATGCTAAAACGATAAGGCTCTGGGTGGAGAACAGGTGTGGAGGTATGCTAAAACAATAAGGCCCTGGGTGGAGAACAGGTGAGGAGGTATGCTAAAACGATAAGGCTCTGGGTGGAGAACAGGTGTGGAGGTATGCTAAAACAATAAGGCCCTGGGTGGAGAACAGGTGGGGAGGTATGCTAAAACGATAAGGCTCTGGGTGGAGAACAGGTGTGGAGTATGCTAAAACAATAAGGCTCTGGGTGGAGAACAGGTGTGGAGGTATGCTAAAACAGTAAGGCCCTGGGTGGAGAACAGGTGTGGAGGTATGCTAAAACAATGAGGCCCTGGGTGGAGAACAGGTGTGGAGGTATGCTAAAACAATAAGGCCCTGGGTGGAGAACAGGTGTGGAGGTATGCTAAAACAATAAGGCCCTGGGTGGAGAACAGGTGGGGAGGTATGCTAAAACAATAAGGCTCTGGGTGGAGAACAGGTGTGGAGGTATGCTAAAACAATAAGGCTCTGGGTGGAGAACAGGTGTGGAGGTATGCTAAAACAATGAGGCCCTGGGTGGAGAACAGGTGTGGAGGTATGCTAAAACAATAAGGCTCTGGGTGGAGAACAGGTGTGGAGGTATGCTAAATCAATAAGGCTCTGGGTGGAGAACAGGTGTGGAGGTAGTCAGAGAAGGCAGTGTGTACAGAGAAGGTAGTGTGGTGGATTATGACGACGTGCTACACAGATGTTTGTTAGTTTTTCCTTCAAAAGTACATCAACTGCATCGTATTGTGTTTGCCGTGGCTTAGAGCCAGACATATGCAAAGCTGCCCCTCTCAGGATGAGAAATTATTAGCAGTGACAGAATGCCCAGTTGAAACAAAATGGCCGCCATCTAGGAGAAGTGCTGGCTAGTCTCCCTCTGTAATACGACTGACAACAGCCTCACCTGCGACATGAGCGGAGAGGACAGCGACTAATTACGGGGGCAAGTGTGTGTGTTGTCTGTTTATCTCTACCTCTGTTGGTTCAGACTCTCTCTCACTGTTCTGATTTAACCAGAGGCAAAGCCTCCCAACTCATCAAATATTAAACAAGGCAAGGTTCTCAATGGTTTTCTGTCTCTTCCCGTATTCACAGCTTGTCTCTTTCTCTCTGTCTCTCTTTGTCTCTGTCTCTCTCTCTCTCCTGCGAGGCGGACAGCGGAAGTCAGGCGGAATGAAAGCTGAAGTTTCTGCTGGTCGGCTAGTTGCCTCAATCGGCCATACAGGCTGGGGGCTGCAGGGGATTGCAGGGGGTGAATGGACAGTGACATGTTGATGTTGTACTGAGAATGTTTGGATCCCCATGTGGCCAGAGAGCTAGCCCCTCCCCCTTCCACTCTCCTCTCCTAGCCCTCTTCCTCTCCCGCCTCTCCCAACCTCTCTTAGTCTCTCCGCCATCATACTTTCCTCTCTTTCTTCAACCCCTCTCCTCTCTCCTCTCTGCCCCAGCCCCTATGCCCTGTATACCCACCATCAAAGCTGGGCCTAAATACAGCTCACTGAGAGCTGCAGCCAGAGGGCCTATGATGCTCCATCTGTACCCATCATCCTTCTTTATCTGCGTGTGTACGTGTGTGTGTTGCTTCGACCAGTCAGCTGCCTGAGCTGTGTTTGTCCTGCTCCTCAGCTGCTTGATCCAGCTTTAGGCGCCACTGCTGGTGTCAGATGCCTTGCTAGACTCTGGATAGAGTAAGGATCTGGATGAATGATGTTGTGGTAACAGTTACCCAGAGCTGCATTGGTCTGATTTTGGACCTGTTTCTCTGTGTGGCCAGCTGGGTGTCTATGAGTCTCAGTACTGGGTTATCCTCTCTCCTAATCACAGCTGACCTTGGATCAGTGGTTTAAGTTCTAGAGTCAGGGGCCCATCCTCAGTGAAATAGGGAGTAGTGGAGAGACAAGAGCAGGTGGACAGTTTTTTGGGGGGGGTTGAGAGTGAAAGGAGATGAATGAGAGACTTTATCCCTTACTCCTACAGTGTAATCCATCTCTGTTCTCTACTGGCGTATGGCTCTAGTCTTCATTTAGTTGTCATTGTTCTGAATGGGAAGTTAACGTTTGTTACTTTACCTTTAAGAGACCTTTAAAACAGGCCAGTGGTATTCTCAGAGAAGCCATACTTTACATATAGGAACATTAAACAGTCAGGTTATGTTTTAATATTGACATGGGCATTGCTTTGTTGGTGTAGTAGACAAAGGGCTGGGTGTACTGAAACACAATATGTTCTTTCTCTGATATCACTGGGCGTGAATATTCATTCTGTTAGACTACAGGTCAACCGCATGTTTGTATAGCTCTTTGTGTTAGTTCTTGATCCACTGTGGCGTTTTGTACCTGTTTGAACACAAACAGTATTTCTCTTCTTCACACCCTTATAAACACATGTTCAAACACACAATACCACATATTAGACATATTCATTTTCACACACTTTCTGACATACACACACACACACACTCACCCCCTCCGTTGCATTGTGTTTCCTAGGCTGCCGTGCTGTGCCGTGCGGTACACTCTTGCACCCTGCTCAGTGCTGAAAGCCTCAGGATCTGGCCTACCTTCCTGCTCCTCTAAACAAATTGCTCTCTTTCTGTTTCAGTCTTTTCACGGCAGCGTTTTAAATGCCGTGCCCTTTAATTACAGTATTTACTTAATAGGGTGAAACAAAACCCATGTTCACACAGCAGGAGGACCAGGTGACTCAGAAGGCTAAACACCTGGCAACAACACACTCCTCTGACACACACACCCACACACACCCACACTTAAAAAAACACAGTGTTCTCTGGCTGGGAGAAAGTATTGGAGACCTGTGGGACATTTTCCACTTTGTTTACAGAAGCCACTCATGTCTATGGGAAAATGCTTCTTGTAAGTTAAAACATTTTAATTTGACATTCTTTAAAGTGGGTTAACAGATGGAAAGGAAATAAACATTCATGTATTTTATTCCTCCATTCTGTAGTATACTATTACATTGGTCAGGGAAGACTGCTGTGTCTTTTCTCTTGTCTCTTCTTCTCTCTTCCTCTCCTCTCCTCCTTTTCCATGTAACATTCCATGTTATATTTCTTTCCAATACACCTCCACAATGAACTCATCACTGCTAGATTACCCCAGCATTATGTTAATGACACGTTTGACTTTGTCTGGGTCTTTAAATGGCTCTGTGGTTTCACATTGTTTGAGGGTGTTCCCCTAATCTCTCTGGTTCCGCACTTTAACTTTACATCTCCTTCTAAAAGCTACATATGAAGATGTGCTGATGAGGGAGGAGCCTCACTGACATCATTCAGTGAGGTCACACAGGAAGTGATGTCTCAATGCGAACCTTTAACTGTAGCAGTACAAGAAGATGTGACATGTTGATTTGTGGTGTCTCTTCCTCTAATCTCTTTTCTCTCTCTTTTCAAACCAGATTAATGTACTCCACCTATCTGAAACCTAATATCTATTGTACAACAGTTTAAAGCTTCTGTCACACAGTTTAACACCATAAAGGCCTCAGATATTTAACACTACATCCCCCGTAGCTAGCAGAATGGCTTGTAACAGGCAATCTGAGGCACAATACCTATAATTAGCCAACCCAGGTTGACCCTGCCATTGTCACCTGCAGACAGGTGGGAATTGTGCGAGTCTCCGGTGACCTTATCATGTGACCAGGGTCAGGTGTCAGTCGGGGGAGAGACTGTATAGCTGTCGAGGCAGGCCTCATCCATCATCTTCTCTTATTGCTCTCTCTCTCTCTCTCTACATGATGCCCAGAAGGCGCTAGCAGGGTGGGGAGCCAGGGGTGAAGTTGAGGGGGGTGGAGGGTGGAAGAGAGGTGGTGGTGGTGGTGGAATGATCGTTTTACAGGAACGTTCACGGAACAACAAGTTTTCACAGCAACAGTGCGCCGTTCCACCACAAATAAAGAGTTACGGCTCCCAGCCCCACAGTAACCCTCTTCCTGATCCCAGAGCAGATTTATGGCCTTCAACCGCTGGGCTGTGAAAAACTGCAAACACTGACAGGCTCGTAACCTCTTTACCCTCTGCATCAAGACTCTTATTGCTCAGTTTTCTCTCCTGGGCTGTGTAAATAAACACAGTCACTGTGAAAAACTCACATTTCTCTTTAAACCAACTCAAATTAGTTTTCCCTCACTATATCAAAATGCTTCACTCTGGTATTTGGCCACATATATGGAAGAATGTTGCATTATGGGGGGCATGTTGAGGCATTGGACCCTGTTGAGTTTTAGCCACGGTGTCTTCATGGCTGTCGACGTTATGGCTTGAAATGGCCGGAGTAAAAGTTTGTTTACAGTTTGAGGTCTCCGACCTGAACCAGCTGCATTAGTCGAAGCTATGGAGCTCTCACAGGTGGCTTGGAGGCCCTCTTCATCCCTCTTGGAACACACACCCACACACAGCCTTAGGGGATGACCCATGACCCGCCCCTGTGGGAAGAACACACGGCCAGAAGCAGTGGACAGAACCTCTATATGTTTGTCTTTACAGCCTGATTGCATTTGAACGAACGTTGTCTGCTTGTAAATGTTGGCATTAGGCTGCATTCCATCCCATAGCCCAAGGTAAGAGAGGAGAGTTGTAGCAGAGTAGGGCTGTGGTGTTGGGTAATTTGTCACCCCGTTAAACGACTAATGGACGTCCACCTGGTTTGGGAGCAACAGCAGCAGTTTGCCTGGCTCCTCCTTAGCAAGTCCAGACTGCAATTGTGTTTTATGGCCACAATTATAAAGGATATTTAGCGACTACCTTGCTGCTTGTGTGTTTTGGGTCTGGTTGGTGGAGGCTCCAGACACTCAACAACCCACCTAGCCAGCCCACATCAAACAACCTCGGTGTGAGACTTGGTGTGCTCTGCTCTGATGAGCCCTGCTTTTTATCAATGCCTCATTCACCTAGTTATTGAATCATGCAGCACAGAGTATTGCGGAGAGCAGAAGTGCACATGGTGTGATCGTACGTGCCGCAGCCCAGACCTACAGGTCCTGTGTTCCCACTGCTGTCATGTAGGAGTCCTGCAGGCTCTAATAAAGTCAAATAATCCTATTTGTTTCATGTGGTTTAATGAGAAGACGCACATCAGACTGCAGCTGGATGGAAGGGGACCTCACAGGGTCTGAGTCTGGCTGTGGTGGGGTGGCGGGGCGTCCCACCCAAAGGTAGCTCCCTCATTGTTACAAGCAGCACCACCCTGGGGGGGGGGGGGGGGGGGGGGGGGACGTTGGGGAAGAGAGCAGCCTCAGCCCCTGCTCCCGACCAAAAGGCATTTGCGTGTTTTCCACAGCCATTAATTATAGGGATCAGATGTTAGTTTTATTAGCAGGGGCTCTTTAATAGGAGTCAAAATGAAAGGAACATATGTCACGCATTTGATGCCCCACCCGCTCCCCCTATTCCTCTCCTCCACAGTCACCCACCTCATACACTCACGAAGAGCACAGTCAGCACAGTCTGTCTGCAGACAATAGTGGTCAGTGGATTGATCCTGAGGAAGCTGTTGGGATGTTGCCCTACCCACGCTCTGCTGTACCTACCACTGTGGGGCTTGACCCCAGGAAGCCTGTGGGCAAATTAAAGAGCACAGGCTACATACCACGCAGCCTCACTGAACCTTACAGTATAGTACATGACTCCACATAGTTACCCCTGAACCTTACAGTATAGTACAGTATTACAGTATAGTACATGACTCCACACAGTTACCACTGAACCTTACAGTATAGTACATGACTCCACACAGTTACCCCTGAACCTTATAGTATAGTACATGACTCCACACAGTTACCCCTGAACCTTACAGTATAGTACAGTATTACAGTATAGTACATGACTCCACACAGTTACCACTGAACCTTATAGTATAGTACATGACTCCACACAGTTACCCCTGAACCTTACAGTATAGTACAGTATTACAGTATAGTACATGACTCCGCACAGTTACCACTGAACCTTACAGTATAGTACATGACTCCACACAGTTACCCCTGAACCTTATAGTATAGTACAGTATTACAGTATAGTACATGACTCCACACAGTTACCACTGAACCTTACAGTATAGTACAGTATTACAGTATAGTACATGACTCCACATAGTTACCACTGAACCTTACAGTATAGTACAGTATTACAGTATAGTACATGACTCCACACAGTTACCCCTGAACCTTACAGTGTAGTACATGACTCCACACAGTTACCCCTGAACCTTACAGTATAGTACAGTATTACAGTATAGTACATGACTCCACACAGTTACCCCTGAACCTTACAGTATAGTACATGACTCCACACAGTTCCACTGACTCTTACACAAGACAGAGATGTGTGCAGGTACAGGCGAGACATGGCCGCTGAACCGCTGTCATCCTGGGCAACATGATTGCGTACATCACCGTCGGCGGCTAGTCTGAATTTATGAGACACATGCCTGTTTCTGCATGACTTGTTTGATTGCATTCTCTGGTTTGTGGCTTCGCTGGCAAGGCCGTAAAACCTCACACCTGCAGAGTTGTAAAGGACTGAACTGTGGGTGTAGGGGAGAAAATGAGGAACCAGGTGAACTGAGGCTCTCTCTCACACACACACACACACACACACACACACACACACACACACACAAAGAGACATATCACAACCCATCTCCTTAAAAGGAATTTCCATCAGGCAGCAACCCCACCCTACCTATTCCATACATAATGTCTTTATCAAACAGTCTCCATTTACTCCCATGTGTGGTTACAAATGATCTCCTGTAGCAATAACACAATAAGTGTTGTCTGCTATCTATGTTAGCCTGCTTTTTTTCCACTTGGCCTGACACAATCGTGGCATTTATCAGTGTTATTGCATGAGTCGGAAGCACTGACGTTGTCTATTAGGCGGCTCTCCATCCTGTTAAGAGCAGAGAGGCTTTTAATGTATGGCCCTGGTGGCAGGATTGGACTCAGCACAATTACATGGCTAGTGGGGAGATGGAGGGTTCCTGATACTGATCATGTTGATCTCTGGACCAGCCAGGCACTCCCAACAAATAGAGAGAGAGAGAGATGGAGGGTTCCTGATGCTGATCATGTTGATCTCTGGACCAGCCAGGCACTCCCAACAAATAGAGAGAGAGAGAGATGGAGGGTTCCTGATGCTGATCATGTTGATCTCTGGACCAGCCAGGCACTCCCAACAAATAGAGAGAGAGAGAGATGCAGGGTTCCTGATGCTGATCATGTTGATCTCTGGACCAGCCAGGCACTCCTAACAAATAGAGAGAGAGAGAAAGAGAGAAAGAGAGGGAGAAAGAGAGAAAGAGAGAGAAAGAGAGAGTGAGAGAAAACAAAGTGAAGCAGAGGTTAATCATTTTATTTACTTGCAGCAATGGATTTATTTTTCTTCCCCCTCTCTTTCTCTCCCTCTTTCTCTCGCCTCTCTCTCTCCCTCTCTTTCTCTCGCCTCTCTTTCTCTCCCTCTCTTTCTCTCCCTCTTTCTCTCCCTCTCTTTCTCTCGCCTCTCTCTCCTTTCTTTACCAGGCAGGGCAGTGAGTGGGCTGAGGAGGGAGGGCTGAGCCAGGGGGAAATCGATGGGGAGCGCATTACAGTAAAACGTATTGATTAGAAGAGACCTGCGAGCACCGTGTCGGTCGCGGAGATGGTGGAATGATGCAATGCTTAAAGGAATTTATCCTTTGACTTTTACATTAACCTTTTATTGACTGCTTTGCCTGTCCATAATTAACACTCACTTTAGCTAAAGTGGTTAGTTTGAGCAGAGCAGTGTGGGGCCGGAGCCTGGGTCCTATGGTGAGCTTCTCCGCCAGCTAGAGCCCTATAGCCCCCTCCTTGCCACAGACTCTGCGGCCCAAATGGCATCCTATTCACTATTTAGTGCACTACTTTGAACCAGGGCTAAAGGACTCTGATCAAAAGTAGTGCACTATATGGGGAATAGGGTGCCTTTTAGGAGGCAGGCAGACAGAACAGTTCAAGTGCAGTGTGTGGCTGCACTATGGAAGGCCTCTGTGGAATAAAAGGCGATAGAAGCTCAGATTCCTTTCACATTAGCATACTATTTGAGCAGGCCTGCCGGGCTATAGGGTTTCAGGGCAAATTGAAATGAGTGATTGTATTGCCAATCTCTCCTGAGCGAGTGGGCGAGAGAGCACCAGATGGGATAGTTAGCCCATATCTGTCTAGGGTTAATCCGTTGGAACACTGTAGACTCACAAACACACTCCTAGTCCTCTAGCTCTGCCTCTCTTTCTCCATCCCGCTCTCCCTCCTCTTTGTCTTTGACCTTACCTTTAAGGTGCTGTTTTCCCAGGGGAAAGTGGTGATTTGTGAGAATGTGTATAGTGCTGTGGCTCACAATGCATTTCTATGAGAGTTTAAGGTACCAGACTAGATATTGAATTTTTTCATTCCATTTTAGCGGTTAAGTGAAGGTGTGGTATTTGCAGCTATTGGAGGTAGTGGGTTGAATGTCCTTGCCTCTATTATATTTGACACAACTCTCATCCTCATAACTACTGCATCTCTGGTTAAACAGACCTCTCCGTTCCAGTTTAATACGGTTAGATTCTCTGTCAGATGAGTACAGTATTACCACATAATGAACTTCACCACATATTTACATGGCCTATCTTCATTTCCTTGTTCAGGACTGCCGAAAAGAGGCCAGTGTTTTCTATTGTACCAGTCTAACATGAATAGTTAATTCACTCTCAAACTCAAACGGCACTGTGTTCCCATGGCCTTTGGTATCTGTCCGCTGATGTCAGCAGAACGTGTGCGTGTGAGGCGTACCTCTATTCTCTGTGTGTCTCTTTTCATCCAGTTCTATATTTATGCCTGGCGTGTCCGTCGTCCTCTCTCTGAAGTGGCGCTTCCTGTAATTCTGCCTAAATAAATCATGAGAACATTTAGACCCATGTCTTGTCGCGCAGCCCCAAGGTCAGCTGATCCTATTATTTATCAAGTCATCTGCTACATAATGGTACTTAGACCATGTTAACACATTCTATTATCAGGCCCCTGATCTGAGGCCTGGAAGATATATGTGGATGGTGTATGTTAATACCGTCCTCTTGGTGTAATGCACTACCTATCAGAGGGTTAGACCACAGCTGAATGGTACCACTTAGCTGAACAACTCCAGCATTAAGTGGCCCTCGGTTGAAATATAGAACGGTCAATTGAGGCAGGGATGGCCTGGACTGCCTGTTCCCTGGCCACATTAACGACCTCCCCGTCACATCCATAACACACACCTCCCTGTTAGGGACCCTAGAGACTGTAGGGGGGTGGGGAGGCAGGGGGAAGCAGGATGCCTGGGGTAGGGTGTCAGGGAGTCAGACACCAACCAGCTTCTATTTCAGAAGCAGGAGGAGGAGGAGATTGTGAAGTAAGGAGTAACTGTGACCACAACCCCTCACCACCGGCCCCTCCCACCCATCCCCTCCTTCACTTCCAGGTCAGGGGTCAGCCTCATCTGTCGCTATGGAAGACAGATTTACATTGACAGTCCAGACTGCCACCAAGTCACCTGTGTAAATACAATACTGATTCCTACTGAGACGTCTCATACCGTGATGCTTTGGTGTACATTTTGATCCAACAGACTAGGTGGTGGAAACAGTAAAAGTCATAATCCATGAATCATAAAATGTAGAGTACTGTAGAAACACCATGTAATAACATCAGAGGGCTGTTTCTCTATCTGTCTCTCTTGTTCTGACTGGATGAAAGGAGAGGGCTTTCCAGAGAAACCATCTGGCTGTGTGGAAATGACTGGAGCATTAATCACTGAGGATACTGTTGCTTTGTCATCATATTGACGGTTTAAACCACAACACACACTGATCACACACCCATGTAGGGCTACTTACAAAACATTCCTGACTCATCAGGTCACACACACACACACACAGCCCTACACCCTGCAGGGTCTAATAGGGACCAGTCTATTGGAAGTCATAAAGAGAACAGGAGAGGAAACACAAGCCCACTGCCTCCTGGTCAAACACACATTGGTCCTCCCTGTGTGTTTACAGAAAACACACTCCACACTCACCCAACAATTACCTCCCGTTATTGTGTGATCTGCTCAAACTCACTATCAGTCAGATACAGATCTCATTTTCTTTGTTATACCGTGAACCACCACTGTTGATTTACATTGCTTCTGTGTAACAATGTGTAATGATGGTGGCGTCTGTATAGGAGGTGATTTATGTCCAGAGGAGTGTCTGACCTGTCCTGTTATTTCCTGTCCTTGTCTGTCCCTCCAGGTGCCATTCCAGCCTGGCCCAGACCCTGCCCCCAGAAGAGGCCCCCGTGGACCGGCCATTTTGGGCTGACGACGACCCCAGCATGCCTCTGCCCTTTGACCTGGCCGACATCATCAACAGGGTGGAGTCACTCCTCTGGAGGTCAGTCGCAGACACACATAAGCGGACACACACAGACACACACACACACACACACAGACACACACACACACACACACACACACACACACACACACACACACACACTTAAATAACTCACTTATATGAGTCTGCATACATCCCTGTAGCTCCTTGATTGTCCTGTCACCATACAACAATACTTAACCATCTCCTTCATAGACCTACGTGGTGTGGCCACCACCCTCTTTTCTGTAACTGCTGCCTCTCTGGTCAGCAGTTCTCTTCCTTAGTCAGAAATACAGTTGAATTATCCCATCCTGTTGGCATTTAAACTCAGCAGACATTACTCTGCAGTACGCTGGCCTTTTCATAGCCACCATGGCTCTCTGATTGGCTCATTAGATGTTTCCCAAATGGCACCCTATTCCCCATGTAGCGCGCTCCATTTAACCCGATACCTATGGGCCCTGGTCCAGAGTAGCCCACTATAAGGGTAATAGGGTGCCATTTGGAATGCAGACTTTGGCTCCTTCAGTCTGTGTGTTAATTACAGTGTGTGGCCGGGTCCCGGCCCTGCCTGCACTCTGACATCTCAATGACTTGTTGTCATACAGACGGAGTGAGTGACTGGATGGGCTGTGAATAGATGGATGGAGGAATGACTGGGCTTGTGTTTTCTTTCCTCCTGTCAGGATGTGACGGATGGGACACAAAGAAAAGAGAAGGAGAAAGAGAGCGAGAGAGTCACCCCGTCATCTGAACAGCCTCTATCGTGAGGACAGACGACAGAGGAGGAGAACAGGACCTACCAACTCCTGATGGTGTCAACGTCCTCCAATGGGGGTACACTTCCCCAGACCACCCTGAACTCCACCCAACCCTGTACCTCGCCCCACCCCGCCCAAACCAGTCTCATCTATCTTTGCTTGGATTGACTCAACATGGCTGCAACATGGAGGATGAAACCCTTGTTAGCATGCTTTGCTAACATGCTATAGCTGGTATTGGAACTAGTCTCACAATGGTAACATGGATAACCTGCAGAATTAAAACTGAATGTATAGGAATGTATTATTTCAATCAATGTTCTGTTTCTTTTCTACATTTAACCAGCTTTGTGTATGGATATGACAAATAGTCATACAGATGAAGGATCTTCATTTGACCAGTTTCTCACAGCAGCAACAGGAAATTACAACAGATTATAATTAATGGACATTTTTGCAGGGGTTGAAATTTCCTGCAACAACAGGGTGATCAAATTAAAATCCTATATCTGTAGTACATTTATACTTTCTGTTTCTAACTCAATGTTGTTCTAATTATACTGTTGTATACTAATGTCCATTCACTTCCTGTATTTCACAACTTTCTTGTTCAGAATCTCCCATGACTTTGTGTTACTAAGATTTGTGTGTGTGTGTGTGTGTGTGTGGTTGAATGTGTGTGGTTGAATGTGTGCCACTGCAGTATTTACAGTATGTGATATTGTATATGTGTGAAGCAGTATGATAGGGATAGGGCCTGTAGCACGGCTGGGAGATGTTTGTGTTAGAGAGGAAAGGACATGAGAGTCTAGTAGGCAGGTCTCTAGTCTGCTCTGTAGGGCTGAAATCCAGCCCAGGCAGACAGCTACTGTAGGACTGAAAGGCAGCCCAGACAGACAGCTACTGTAGGGCTGAAAGGCAGCCCAGGCAGACAGCTACTGTAGGGCTGAAAGGCAGCCCAGACAGACACCTACTGTAGGACTGAAAGGCAGCCCAGACAGACAGTTTATGTAGGGCTGAAAGGCAGCACAGGCAGACAGCTACTGTAGGGCTGAAAGGCAGCCCAGACAGACAGTTTATGTAGGGCTGAAAGGCAGCCCAGGCAGACAGCTACTGTAGGACTGAAAGGCAGCCCAGACAGACAGTTTATGTAGGGCTGAAAGGCAGCACAGGCAGACAGCTACTGTAGGGCTGAAAGGCAGCCCAGACAGACAGTTTATGTAGGGCTGAAAGGCAGCCCAGGCAGACAGCTACTGTAGGACTGAAAGGCAGCCCAGACAGACACCTACTGTAGGACTGAAAGGCAGCCCAGACAGACAGTTTATGTAGGGCTGAAAGGCAGCACAGGCAGACAGCTACTGTAGGGCTGAAAGGCAGCCCAGACAGACAGTTTATGTAGGGCTGAAAGGCAGCCCAGGCAGACAGCTACTGTAGGACTGAAAGGCAGCCCAGACAGACAGTTTATGTAGGGCTGAAAGGCAGCCCAGGCAGACAGCTACTGTAGGGCTGAAAGGTAGCCCAGGCAGACAGCTACTGTAGGACTGAAAGGCAGCCCAGACAGACAGTTTATGTAGGGCTGAAAGGCAGCCCAGACAGACAGCTACTGTAGGGCTGAACGGCAGCCCAGGCAGGCAGTTTGTGTAGGGCTGAAAGGCAGCCCAGGCAGACAGTTTGTGTAGGGCTGAAAGGCAGCCCAGGCAGACAGCTACTGTAGGACTGAAAGGCAGCCCAGGCAGACAGCTACTGTAGGGCTAAAAGGCAGCCCAGGCAGACAGCTACTGTAGGGCTGAAAGGCAGCCCAGGCAGACAGCTAGCTACTGTAGGGCTGAAAGGCAGCCCAGGCAGACAGCTACTGTAGGGCTGAAAGGCAGCCCAGGCAGACAGCTACTGTAGGGCTGAAAGGCAGCCCAGGCAGGCAGTTTGTGTAGGGCTGAAAGGCAGCCCAGACAGACAGCTACTGTAGGGCTGAAAGGCAGCCCAGGCAGGCAGTTTGTGTAGGGCTGAAAGGCAGCCCAGACAGACAGCTACTGTAGGGCTGAAAGGCAGCCCAGGCAGACAGCTACTATAATGTGTGGCTGATAGAAGGATCCCCATCCTAACTGCCACTCTGTCTTCATAATTGCAGCTGTTCAATGGCTTTTAATTAGTCTTAAAACGTGTAGAACACCACTTTCCCTGTATCGCTGCTCCAGAAACTCAGATCCACGGCTTCTGACAAAACCAACCAGGAAAGAGAAGCTATGGGTGGAAATGTGATGGTTGTCAAAGCCAAGCAGAGCAATCTTCTTTTTTATTTAGTGGTAACACTTTATTTCAGGGATCATCAACTAGATTCAGCCACGGGACGAATTACAAATGATTTGTAGACTGCAAATTTACCCCAAGAAGCCCAAACAGATATAATATTTGACTAAAACGTAATCATTTCAAACCTTGCTTACATTTGTACACAATTAATTGTCTCTCTATTATGCGTGGGAATACTTGGGAATTATAGAAAAGTTATTCTTATTTTATTTATTTTTTGCTTAGAAAACCTGGGTGCGAAATAAAACCAACGCCGGCTACCAGTTGGGCAGCTGCTTTCTTTGACCTGGCCACCATAATGCCTTTACAACAATGTTGTAAACATGTCATAACACTTCATAGCTTGTGTCATTGTGATAACTGAAGCTTTATGGCATGTGTTGACAAGTTATGACTCGTGGTATGAAGCTTTATAACATGGTCAGGACATTTTTATGAAGGTTATGAAGAGATCATGGTGTTTAGTTCAAATGAAGTGTTATCAATTTCTTTATACATCTATCTATATCAACAGGAAGTAGAACTGATATATGGTGTTAAAAATGTTTGTTTTTTTTACTTCTGGAAGTTTTTCCAATTTCAAATGTTAACAGTTGCCAAAATGTTGTTCTCTTGCTTAATCTTTTTGTATGTTGACTGAGGTTGAGATTGTAGACTGGCTGTATTGTTGAGTTGAACAACTATGTGCTCTCTGTTTCACAGCTCAGCTTGTCTGTCTGAAGCTTTAGGAAGGCAGTAAATAAACCAAGACAGTGTTTTATGACCCTCTCTGTGTGGTGCTCTCTGTTGTGTCCAAGCCTCCTGCATCATGTTCATCATCACACTGTATCCCACTTTGGCCTCGCTGTGTGTCTGTGCGTGTGTGTGTCCGTGTGTGTATTTGTGTGTGTGCCTGTGCTTTTGTGGGTGCATGCACATTTACACAAGTACACATTTCATTTACCAGGCTGTGTGAGAAGGCTATCTAAGTGTGTTTTCCCTTTTCCTGGAGTGTGTGTGAGCAGTGACTTGAGACTCATTTGCCAGGTGAGTGTGAGTTACAGTTCTCTGGCCTGCATGCCCTGTCACCACCTGGCCTCTCTCTCTCCCTGCCAGATAGATGGGATGCCCTGTCACCACCTGGCCTCTCTCTCTCCCTGCCAGATAGATGGGATGCCCTGTCACCACCTGGCCTCTCTCTCTCCCTGCCAGATAGATGGGATGCCCTGTCACCACCTGGCCTCTCTCTCCCTGCCAGATAGATGGGATGCCCTGGCAGCCATCTGTACAAAGTCCTCTTATTTACTGGCCTATTTCACTGGCAAACAAATGAGCCCAAGTGTGTCTGCAGCACAACTAACCCCTGGGTTTCAGGCCACTCTGTCCATCGACTTACTCTGCCAGGCCGTCCCAGCCCTAGCCATGTCTCTGTAAAGCAGATAGACGGGCCATTCTGTCTGTCATACTCTAGCTTGCTCTCTCTACTATGATGTACTGTACGTGACTGTATATTAGACATTAAACGAGAAGAGTATTTCTTCTGTGTATTTATTTCATTTAGTCATGAACACAGTCAATAAAAGTTCATATTTGGAAGGGTAGTTATAATTGGAACGAGGTGTCTCTATAGCTAAATGTAAGGGCTGCTGTTTCACACTACCGGTGTGTAGAAATGACTTTTTAACTGAATAATTACTCATAAAATAATAATACACCCCTATGCAGGTTTATAGGCCTCTCCCGCCAGGAAGGGCCTGCTGGGTTGACACAGTCAGTTGAAGCCACAAGCCCAGCCAAGCTGAGGAAAGAGTCTACTGTAGCTAAGTTACAACCATGGAGATCTGCCTCACTGCTATACCCAGCACTACCCAACTACCTAATGCACACTCTCAACCCTTAACCCTGGCCTAGATACAGCTAGCTCCATGTAGTATAGTATTGAGGTTACCACCCATGTATAGTGATACCCACCACTTCAGTGGGATCTAACAATGACTCTATATAGAAGAACAAAACACTAACATAATCATCCTCTCTCTGTCTCCATCTCTCTCTCTCACACCCCCTCCCTCCCTCCTGATCCAAGACTGAACCGGCTGAATTAGTTGAGCAAACACAGCAGACTGATTGATTGATGTACATGGGGTTAGATGAAGATGAAGTATGGCCATTGTTCTGTGTGTTTTCCCCTGTCCAACAGCCCCATAGGTCGGCCATGTTAACTACTTCCTGTAGTGACTGAGTGATGGATGGGCCTAGCTGGGTATATACTGTCCCCCTGCCTGGCCGGGCCCCGGGGCTGCTGGGAAAAGGCCCCACTTGAAGAGACAATTACATTGTGCTAGAGGGGAGGCACAGGTATGCATTGTTCTGGCCAGGTCAGCAGGCAACAGACCAACCCAGCCTCAATTAAACCAACAACAGGTGGCACGGAGGACAAAATAACCAGGTGTGTGTTGTGGAAAGTATCGGTTTGGGGTCATATTCCTTTCACATGTACTGTGTGTGTGTGTGTGTGTGTGTGTGTGTGTGTGTGTGTGTGTGTGTGTGTGTGTGTGTGTGTGTGTGTGTGTGTGTGTGTGTGTGTGTGTGTGTGTGTGTGTGTGTGTGTGTGTGTGTGTGTGTGTGTGTGGCCAGGGATTGGGTGAAAGGGTGGTTTGGAAGTGAGTGTTTGTGTGTGCGTGCACATGCGTCTGTATGCTGGTTGGGGGCCCTAGGCAGTAGTAATAGTGGGAGCAGTCAGGGGTAGATGGTATCACTACTCAGAGGTCTCTGTCAGCAGTGGACTGGCCCAGTATCATTTATCAATGACAGAGACCAGCACCGGTCAACACAACGACACAACATTGACACAACATCTCACTAATTGATGACATACTGTAAAATATAATGTTTTATTTGTACCAATATCATAGCTTTAAAAATTGCAGTGGTACATTTTTTCAATTCCAATTCAATAAATGATCTCTCTTCACCAGTATGTTCATGTACAAAACAGATCATGCTTTGTTTTCATCTCCATCAATCCTAATTCCTCATGGAGAAGATATTTCAACATCTTCACTGACTTTTGTTTGTTCTTCATTGTCTGCCTTATCTATTCACTCTCTCATTCCCCCTCTCCTCTCCTCTCCTGACTTGACTGATGAATGGGTTATAGTCTGTGACAATAGCTCCTCAGAGCAGCCCCTCCATGCTCCCATGCTAGGCCCAGAAGCATTAGACTACTGAGGCAGGTAGAGAAACAGGAGAGCCTCCACATGATCAGCACATCATAATACAGGTCCTGTTTCTCTCCTAATGGAATGAAGGGGCCAGTCAAAACCATAAGCCCTGTCTACCAGCTCATTAGCAGATAGGCCCCCTGTACGTACGCACACACACACACACACACGTCTCTCTTCCACCCCCAGCAGTGTTGCCAGCCTTGCAAGGCCCAACCAGGTCAGATGGGTGGCTGAATTCCAAAGCCTCTTTTCAAAGTTAAACAAACCATCCCCTAGACTTCACATCGTCTGTGTGTGGGTCTGTATGGCTTCTAACAGTTTCACAAGCAATCAGTTCAGTAAGTATTAGGATGAATGTGGTAGCACTGTTTGTGGGAGTCTAAGTTAAGCATTGTTGCTGTTGATCGCAAGAGCTTATTGGCTTTAATGAGTTCTAGAGGGCAAGGGGTGTGTGTGTGTGTGTGTGTGTGGGGGGGGGGGGGCATATACAGTAGCATATATGATGTTTGTGGGACACTGCTGTGGCCTGGCTCTGGTCACCAGCCAGAGCCAGGCCTACAGGGCCCCTCTCTCTCTCTCTCTCTATCTCTCTCTCTCTCTCTCCAGCCTTGATCTTCACTAGTGGCTCTGAAGTCCTCTGACCCACTTTTTCCTCAACTCCCCGGCTGGGTCTTCAGTGGACATGTCCAGCCCTAGACCCCTCAGCTCCAGAGGCCTGCTGCTCCAAAACATTACCATTTCCATCACTCTGGTCACCACTCTTAGTCTTCAGCTTGACAAGCTTTTCCTCTTGGCTCTGCCTGTCTGGCCAGAGAGACCCCTCTACTTCCCTCTCGTCTCTCATTCAGATTCACAGCTTTTTTTTGAGCCCAGTTCCCCTGAGTTGGTTTGTAGCATTTGTGCTTATTTCTGTCTCACTTCCTTAGCGGCGTTAACTTAGTTAGCGGTGTTAGCCTAGTTGGCAGTGTTAGCTTAGTTAGCGGTGTTAGCCTAGTTAGCGGTGTTAGCCTAGTTAGCACTCTGCCATCCATATTAGTGGGATTAGAATGGCTCTATTTACTTATGCCAAGATAGCACAGCAAGGAGAAGCCAGGCATAATTGAGTCATCATCTACACTGAACAAAAATATAAACGCAACATGCAAAGTTTTGGTCCCATGTTTCTTGAACTGAAATTAAAAATCCCTGACATTTTCCATACACACAAAAAGCTAATTTCTCTCAAATGTTGTGCACAAATTTGTTTACATCCCTGTTAGTGAGCATTTCTCATTTGCCAAGATAATCAGCATGATCATTACACAGGTGCACCTTGTGCTGGGGACAATAAAAGGCCACTTTCAAATGTGCGGTTTTGTCACATAACACAATGCCAAATATGTTTTTATTTTTTTAATTTAACCTTTATTTAACCAGGTAGGCAAGTTGAGAACAAGTTCTCATTTACAATTGCGACCTGGCCAAGATAAAGCAAAGCAGTTTGACACATACAACAACACATGGAGTAAAACAAACATACAGTCAATAATACAGTAGAAAAATAAGTCTATGTACAATGTGAGCAAATGAGGTGAGATAAGGGAGGTAAAGGCAGAAAAAGGCCATGGTAGCGAAGTAAATACAATATAGCAAGTTACAGTGCCTTGCGAAAGTATTCGGCCCCCTTGAACTTTGCGACCTTTTGCCACATTTCAGGCTTCAAACATAAAGATATAAAACTGTATTTTTTTGTGAAGAATCAACAACAAGTGGGACACAATCATGAAGTGGAACGACATTTATTGGATATTTCAAACTTTTTTAACAAATCAAAAACTGAAAAATTGGGCGTGCAAAATTACTCAGCCCCTTTACTTTCAGTGCAGCAAACTCTCTCCAGAAGTTCAGTGAGGATCTCTGAATAATCCACTGTTGACCTAAATGACTAATGATGATAAATACAATCCACCTGTGTGTAATCAAGTCTCCGTATAAACGCACCTGCACTGTGATAGTCTCAGAGGTCCGTCAAAAGCGCAGAGAACATCATGAAGAACAAGGAACACACCAGGCAGGTCCGAGATACTGTTGTGAAGAAGTTTAAAGCCGGATTTGGATACAAAAAGATTTCCCAAGCTTTAAACATCCCAAGGAGCACTGTGCAAGCGATAATATTGAAATGGAAAGAGTATCAGACCACTGCAAATCTACCAAGACCTGGCCGTCCCTCTAAACTTTCAGCTCATACAAGAAGAATTCTGATCAGAGATGCAGCCAAGAGGCCCATGATCACTCTGGATGAACTGCAGAGATCTACAGCTGAGGTGGGAGACTCTGTCCATAGGACAACAATCAGTCGTATACTGCACAAATCTGGCCTTTATGGAAGAGTGGCAAGCAGAAATCCATTTCTTAAAGATATCCATAAAAAGTGTCGTTTAAAGTTTGCCACAAGCCACCTGGGAGACACACCAAGCATGTGGAAGAAGGTGCTCTGGTCAGATGAAACCCAAACTGAACTTTTTGGCAACAATGCAAAACGTTATGTTTGGCGTAAAAGCAACACAGCTCATCACACTGAACACACCATCCCCACTGTCAAACATGGTATGGCAGCATCATGGTTTGGGCCTGCTTTTCTTCAGCAGGGACAGAGAAGATGGTTAAAATTGATGGGAAGATGGATGGAGTCAAATACAGGACCATTCTGGAAGAAAACCTGATGGAGTCTGCAAAAGACCTGAGACTGGGACGGAGATTTGTCTTCCAACAAGACAATGATCCAAAACATAAAGCAAAATATACAATGGAATGGTTCAAAAATAAACATATCCAGGTGTTAGAATGGCCAAGTCAAAGTCCAGACCTGAATCCAATCGAGAATCTGTGGAAAGAACTGAAAACTGCTGTTCACAAATGCTCTCCATCCAACCTCACTGAGCTCGAGCTGTTTTGCAAGGAGGAATGGGAAAAAATGTCAGTCTCTCGATGTGCAAAACTGATAGAGACATACCCCAAGCGACTTACAGCTGTAATCGCAGCAAAAGGTGGCGCTACAAAGTATTAACTTAAGGGGGCTGAATAATTTTGCACGCCCAATTTTTCAGTTTTTGATTTGTTAAAAAAGTTTGAAATATCCAATAAATGTCGTTCCACTTCATGATTGTGTCCCACTTGTTGTTGATTCTTCACAAAAAAATACAGTTTTATATCTTTATGTTTGAAGCCTGAAATGTGGCAAAAGGTCGCAAAGTTCAAGGGGGCCGAATACTTTCGCAAGGCACTGTAAACACTGGAATGGTAGATTTGAATGTGCGAAGTAGAAATGTGCGAAGTAGAAATAGAAATAATGGGGTGCAAAGGAGCTAAATAAATAAATAAATAGAGGAAGGGAAGAGGTAGTTGTTTGGGCTAAATTATAGATGGGCAGTACAGGTGCAGTAATCTGTGAGCTGCTCTGACAGCTGGTGTTTAAAGCTAGTGAGGGAGATGTGTGTTTCCAGTTTCAGAGATTCTTGTAGTTCGTTCCAGTCATTGGCAGCAGAGAACAGGAAGGAGAGGCGGCCAAAGAAATTATTGGTTTTGGGGGTGACCAGAGAGATATACCTGCTGGAGCGCGTGCTACAGGTGGGTGCTGCTATGGTGACCAGTGAGCTGAGATAAGGGGGGACTTTACCTAGCAGGGTCTTGTAGATGACCTGGAGCCAGTGGGTTTGGAGACGAGTATGAAGTATGAAGCTTCCCTGAAAGTTGCGTATCACGAGGATGTTCGATGCTAATGCAGAACGCCACAGGATGTTTTTGTGTTGGTTAAGGGCAGTCAGGTCTGGGGTGAACCAAGGGCTATATCTGTTCCTGGTTATACATTTCTTGAATGGGGCATGCTTATTTAAGGCATTTTTTTTAAATAACCAGGCATCCTCTACTGACGGGATGTCTCAAGTTTTGAGGGAGCGTGCAATTGGCATGCTGACTGAAGGAAAGTCCACCAGAGCTGTTGCCAGATAATTAAATGTTCATTTCTCTACCCTAAGCTGCCTCCAATGTATTTTTGGAGAATTTGTCAGTACATCCAACAGGCCTCACAACCACATACCACATGTAACCACCCCAGCCCAGGACCTCCATATCTGGCTTCTCCCCCATGCGGGATTGTCTGATGCGGGGTATTTGTGTCTGTAATAAAGGAGGAAGAGGCCAGTGACATCAAACAGGCATAGTAGATGAGATGTATACTGAACAAAAATATAAACGCAACATGCAACAACATTCAACGTTTTTAATGAGTTGTAGTTCGTGAAAGAAAATAAGTAAATTGAACTAAATTCATTAGGCCCTAATCTATGAATTTCACATGACTGGGCAGGGGTGCAGCCATGTGTGGGCCTGATGGGCTGGCCAGAGAGAGAGAAAAGCCAAGCAATTCTCAGCCTCTTTTTAGATGAGAAAAAAGAAGCTAAAAGTGTTGTGAGTTTCCCCAGAGAGGACGGACCTGACGTGGCGGTTTAAAACTTAATCAGCCGGGTGGAATTAGCCGAGACAAGTCACTCTCTCTGCCGCTGCACCTCTCTTCTCTCTCACGGTCATCATGTTTAATGCATCTCCTGGACAGCGAACACAACGCCATGAAGGCTCCGGCTATTAGGCCAGAATGAAGATGTTTTGATAGGTGGCCCAGAGAGGGGGATGAGAAGAGGAGAGGAGAGAGGGAGGAGAGGAGAGGGGAGGAGAGGAGAGGGAGGAGAGGAGGGGGGATGAGAGGAGGAGAGGAGGGGGGAGGAGAGGAGAGAGGGAGGTGAGGAGGGGGATGAGAGGAGGAGAAGAGAGAGGGAGGAGATGAGGGGGAGGAGAGGAGAGAGGGAGGAGAGGAGGGGGGATGAGAGGAGGAGAGGAGAGAGGGAGGAAAGGAGGGGGGATGAGAGGAGGAGAGGGAGGAGAGGAGGAGGGGGGAGGAGAGGAGAGAGGGAGGAGAGAGGGAGGAGAGGAGGGGGGATGAGAGGAGGAGAAGAGAGAGGGAGGAGAGGAGAGAGGGAGGAGAGGAGGGGGGAGGAGAGGAGGAGAGGAGAGAGGGAGGAAAGGAGGGGGGATGAGAGGAGAGAGGGAGGAGAGGAGGAGAGGAGAGAGGTATGAGAGGAGGGGGGATGGTGTGATATATTCATAAGGAGAGACGCTCACCTTATCTGCTCCAACCTTGAAGAAGGATGTGTGTGTGTGTGTGTGTGTGTGTGTGTGTGTGTGTGTGTGTGTGTGTGTGTGTGTGTGTGTGTGTGTGTGTGTGTTTCACACACACACACACCTCTATGGTGACAACACCGGTGCCGCTTTTCGCTCTTGCTTTGATTGACAGGCCCTCAAATGAGTAGCTGTGGGCTCTGGCCTTCAAATAACTGGGCCGTCAAATTACATCCAGAGGGCTGGCCGTCCTCCTCCGTCGGCAGGGGAGGTCTATTTATTTATCTGTTTATTTGCTTGGTTTAAATATTTGGTGGGGAAAATATTGAATTTTTGTCCCCCGGTCAGAGTGGCTCATATTTAGTTAATAAAGAACGGAGGAGGTTGTTTGCTCAAGAAAGTGCAGGATAGGAGACTTTATTTAAGGAAGTCCTTGGAGAGGATGAGGGGGATGACCTTTCTCTCAGCCAGGCGATGCTGTGTACTCTGACTGCACTGAGCTTAGCCTAGCACTGCTGCTCTCTCTCTACCTATCTCTATCTCTCTCTACCTATCTCTATCTCTCTCTACCTATCTCTATGTCTCTCTACCTATCTCTATCTCTCTCTACCTATCGCCATCTCTCTCTACCTATCTCTTTCTCTCTCTACCTATCTCTATCTCTCTCTACCTATCTCTATGTCTCTCTACCTATCTCTATCTCTCTCTACCTACCGCCATTTCTCTCTACCTATCTCTTTCTCTCTCTACCTATCTCTATCTCTCTCTACCTATCTCTATGTCTCTCTACCTATCTCTATCAATTCAATTCAATTCAAGGGCTTTATTGGCATGGGAAACATGTGTTAACATTGCCAAAGCAAGTGAGGTAGACAACATACAAAGTGAATATATAAAGTGAAAAACAACAAAAATGAACAGTAAACATTACACATACAGAGGTTTCAAAACAGTAAAGACATTACAAATGTCATATATATATATATATATATATATATATATATATATATAGTGTTTTAACAATGTACAAATGGTTAAAGGACACAAGATAAAATAAATAAGCATAAATATGGGTTGTATTTACAATGGTGTGTGTTCTTCACTGGTTGCCCTTTTCTCGTGGCAACAGGTCACAAATCTTGCTGCTGTGATGGCACACTGTGGAATTTCACCCAGTAGATATGGGAGTTTTTCAAATTTGGATTTGTTTTCGAATTCTTTGTGGATCTGTGTAATCTGAGGGAAATATGTCTCTCTAATATGGTCATACATTGGGCAGGAGGTTAGGAAGTGCAGCTCAGTTTCCACCTCATTTTGTGGGCAGTGAACACATAGCCTGTCTTCTCTTGAGAGCCATGTCTGCCTACGGCGGCCTTTCTCAATAGCAAGGCTATGCTCACTGAGTCTGTACATAGTCAAAGCTTTCCTTAATTTTGGGTCAGTCACAGTGGTCAGGTATTCTGCCGCTGTGTACTCTCTGTTTAGGGCCAAATAGCATTCTAGTTTGCTCTGTTTTTTTGTTAATTCTTTCCAATGTGTCAAGTAATTATCTTTTTGTTTTCTCATGATTTGGTTGGGTCTAATTGTGCTGTTGTCCTGGGGCTCTGTGGGGTGTGTTTGTGTTTGTGAACAGAGCCCCAGGACCAGCTTGCTTAGGGGACTCTTCTCCAGGTTCATCTCTCTGTAGGTGATGGCTTTGTTATGGAAGGTTTGTGAATCACTTCCTTTTAGGTGGTTGTAGAATTTAACGGCTCTTTTCTGGATTTTGATAATTAGTGGGTATCGGCCTAATTCTGCTCTGCATGTATGATATTTTTGCAGAATTCTGCATGCAGAGTCTCAATTTGGTGTTTGTCCCATTTTGTGAAGTCTTGGTTGGTGAGCGGACCCCAGACCTCACAACCATAAAGGGCAATGGGCTCTATGACTGATTCAAGTATTTTTAACCAAATCCTAATTGGTATGTTGAATTTTATGTTCCTTTTGATGGCATAGAATGCCCTTCTTGCCTTGTCTCACAGATCGTTCACAGCTTTGTAAAAGTTACCTGTGGCGCTGATGTTTATGCCAAGGTATGTATAGTTTTTTGTGTGCTCTAGGGCAACAGTGTCTAGATGGAATTTGTATTTGTGGTCCTGGCGACTGGACCTTTTTTGGAACACCATTATTTTGGTCTTACTGAGATTTACTGTCAGAGCCCAGGTCTGGCAGAATCTGTGCAGAAGATCTAGGTGCTGCTATAGGCCCTCCTCTGGAAGCTCTGGAAGATGCCAGAGCTAAGGATGATTTTAAAGAGTTTTAGTATAGCCAATTGGAATTTGTTGTCTGTATATTTGATCATTTCATTAAGGATACCATCAACACCACTCTATCTCCCTCTACCTATCTCTATCTCTCTCTCTCTCTCTCTCTACCTACCTACCTACCTACCTACCTACCTACCTACCTACCTACCTACCTACCTACCTACCTACCTACCTACCTACCTACCTACCTACCTACCTACCTACCTACCTACCTACCTACCTACCTACCTACCTACCTACCTACCTACCTACCTACCTACCTACCTACCTACCTACCTACGTACCTACCTACCTACCTACCTACCTACCTACCTACCTACCTACCTACCTACCTACCTACCTACCTACCTACCTCTCTCTCTCTCGCTCTCTCTCTTTCTATCTCTCCTTTTCTCTCTCTCTCGTGTCCGTCTCTCTCTCCCTCTCTCCCTCTCTCTCCCTCTCCCTCTCTCTCTCTTTCTTCCTCTCTCCACACCCTCTCCATCTCTCTTAGTCTCTCTCTCTCTGTGTCCATCTCTCTTCCTCTCTCCACAACCTCTCCTGCAACTATCTCTTTCTGCTGTGTCCTGCTCCATTTGACTGGAGACTGAGGAGTCTCTCTCTGGATTCACCAGGCTGCATCCAGGTTAAACTCTTAATTGCCTTCCAGTGGGTGGTTTAAGGCCTGGGCTCACTGAGGCTCAGTCCCTGTGCTGGGCAGTAGGGGGTTGTGTGTGTATGTGAATGAGTGTGTGTGTGCATGTGTGTGTGTGTCGTCTCATATTGGATTACGGCACAGAGCTGTCTAATGATAAAGCTCATTAATATAGATGATGGAGATGACCTCTGACTGCAGCAAAGCTTAGCACTGTTCCTCCTGGAGAAACACAATGATCCTCCTGGAAACACACACACACAGTGATCCTCCTGGAGACACACACAATGATCCTCCTTGAGTCACACACACAATGATCCTCCTTGATATACACAATGATCCTCCTGGAAACACACACATAATGATCCTCCTGGAAACACACACATAATGATCCTCCTGGAAACACACACGCAATGATCCTCCTTGATACA